>NW_021680848.1:29598-29846 GCF_001412515.2 Diachasma alloeum | reverse complement strand
GGAGTAACCTCGGATAATGTGGGGAGTAGCTCTCTTACCCTTTAAAGGGCCTTTTCAACAGTAACATTCCTGCTGAAAAATTTTCCGTTCAACGTATTATTACATTTTACTAGACGCAGTAACGGTGGATAATCTGGGGAGTAGCTCTCTTACACTTTCAAGGGACTTGTCAACAACAACAATCCTGCTGAAAAAGTTTCCGTTCAACGTATTATTACATGTTACTAGACGGAGTAACGGCGGATAAT
>NW_021680848.1:28063-29489 GCF_001412515.2 Diachasma alloeum | reverse complement strand
GAGGAGTAGCTCTCTTACACTTTAGAGTGACTTTTCAACAGCAACAATCCTGCTGACAAAGTTTCCGGTCAACCTATTATTACATGTTACTAGACGGAGTAACGGCAGATAATCTGGGGAGTAGCTCTCTCAAACATTAAAGGGACTTTTCAACAGCAACAAACTTGCTGAAAAAGTTTCCTTTCAACGTATTATTCCATGTTACTGGACGGAGTAAAGGCGGATAATCTGAGGAGTAGCTCTCTTACACTTTAAAGGGACTTTTCAGCAGCAACAAACCTGCTCAAAAAGTTTCCGTTCCTGTCTCTTATACACATCTCTTTAATGGGACTTTTCAACAGTAACAATCCTGCTGAAAAAGTTTCCGGTCAACCTATTATTACATGTTACTAGACGGAGTAACGGCAGATAATCTGGGGAGTAGCCCTCTTACACTTTAAAGGGACTTTTCAGCAGCAACAAACCTGCTCAAAAAGTTTCCGTTCAACGTATTATTACATGTTACTAGACGGAGTAACGGCGGATAATCTGGGGAGTAGCTCTCTTACACTTTAAAGGGACTTTTCAACAGCAACAATCCTGCTGAAAAAGTTTCCGTTCAACGTATTATTACATGTTACTAGACGGAGTAACGGCGGATTTTCTGGGGAGTAGCTCTCTTACACTTTACAGTGACTTTTCAACAGCCATAATCCTGCGGAAAAAGTTTCCGTTGAACCTATTATTACATGTTACTAAACGGATTACCGGCAGATAATGTGGGGAATAGCGCTCTTACACTATAAAGGGACTTTTCAACAGCAACAATCCTGCTGAAAAAGTTTCCGTTCAACGTATTATTACATGTTACTAGACGGAGTAACGGCGGATAATCTGGGGAGTAGCTCTCTTACACTTTAAAGGGACTTTTCAACAGCAACAATCCTGCTGAAAACGTTTCCGTTCAACGTATTATTACATTTTACTAGACGGAGTAACGGCGGATAATCTGGGGAGTAGCTCCCTTAAACTTTAAAGGGTCTTTTCAACAGCAACAATCCTGCTGAAAAAGTTTCCGTTCAACGTATTATTACATGTTACTAGATGGAGTAACGGCGGATAATCTGGGGAGTAGCTCCCTTAAACTTTAAAGGGTCTTTTCAACAGCAACAATCCTGCTGAAAAAGTTTCCGTTCAACGTATTATTACATGTTACTAGATGGAGTAACGGCGGATAATCTGGGGAGTAGCTCCCTTAAACTTTAAAGGGTCTTTTCAACAGCAACAATCCTGCTGAAAAAGTTTCCGTTCAACGTATTATTACATGTTACTAGATGGAGTAACGGCGGATAATCTGGGGAGTAGCTCTCTTACATTCTAAAGGGACTTTTTATCAGCAACAATCCTGCTGAAAAAGTTTCCCTTCAACGTATTATTACATGTTACT
>NW_021680848.1:27641-27836 GCF_001412515.2 Diachasma alloeum | reverse complement strand
GGAGTAACGGCGGATAATCTGGGGAGTAGCTCTCTTAAAATTTAAAAGGACTTTTCAACAGCAACATTCCTGCTGAAAAAGTTTCCGTTCAACGTATGATTACATGTTACTAGACGCAGTAACGGCGGATAATCTGGGGAGTAGCTCTCTTACACTTTAAAGGGACTTTTCAACAGCAACAATCATGTTGAAAAA
>NW_021680848.1:17351-27444 GCF_001412515.2 Diachasma alloeum | reverse complement strand
GCTGAAAAAGTTTCCGTTCAACGTATTATTACATGTTACTATACGGAGCAACGGCGGATTTTCTGGGGAGTAGCTCTCTTACACTTCAAAGGGACTTTTGAACAGAAACAATCCTGCTGAAAAAGTTTCCGTTCAACGTAGTATTACATGTTACTATACGGAGTAACGGCGGATAATCTGGGGAGTAGCTCTCTTACACTTTAAAGGGACTTTTCAACAGCAACAATCCTGCTGAAAAAGTTTCCGTTCAACGTATTATTACATGTTACTAGACGGAGTAACGGCAGATAATCTGGGGAGCAGCTCTCTTACACTATAAAGGGACTCTTCAACAGCAACAAACCTGCTGAAAAAGTTTCCGTTCAACGTATTATTACATGTGACTTGACGGAGTAACCGCGTATAATCTGGCGAGTAGCTCTCTTACATTTTAAAGGGACTTTTCAACAGCAACATTCCTGCTGAAAAAGTTTCCGTTCAATGTATTATAACACGTTACTAGACGGAGTAACGTTGGATAATCTGGAGAGTAGCTCTCTTATACTTTAAAGGGACTTTTCAACAGCAACAATCCTGCTGAAAATGTTTCCGTTCAACGTATTATTACATGTTACTAGACGAAGTAACGGCGGATAATCTGGGGAGTAGCTCTCTTACACTTTAGAGTGACTTTTCAACAGCAACCATCCTTCTGAAAAAGTTTCCGTTCAACGTATTATTACATGTTACTAGACGGAGTAACGGCGGATAATACGGGGAGTAGCTCTCTTACACTTTAAAGGGACTTTTCAACAGCAAGAATCCTGCTGAAAATGTTTCCTTTCAACGTAGTATTACATGTTACTAGACGGAGTAACGGCGGATAATCTGGGGAGTAGCTCTCTTACACTTTAAAGGGACTTTTCAACCGCAACAATCCTGCTGAAAAAGTTTCCGTTCAGCGTATTATTACATGTTACTAGAAGGAGTAACGGCGAATAATCTGGGGAGTAGCTCTCTTACACTTTAAAGGGACTTTTCAACAGCAACAATCATGCTGAAAAAGTTTCCGTTCAACGTATTATTACATGTTACTAGACGGAGTAACGGCGGATAATCTGGGGAGTAGCTCTCTTACACTTTAAAGGGACTTTTCAACAGCAACAATCCTGCTGAAGAAGTTTCCCTTCAACGTATTATTACATGTTACTAGACGGAGTAACGGCGGATAATCTGGGGAGTACCATCTATCGATGGAGAATTATATTCTGAATAAATTACCGCAGTTTCATTGCTTAATCTCTATATTAGGAGAGGAGGAATGAATTTTCGAAGCGTGCAATAACTCCGAAAAAGTTGTTCACTTCCCTCCCTAATTGAGATGAAGGTATGAAACCAAAGCCTACCGATTGAGAATTGTATTGTTAATAAATGACATCTGTTTAACATCTTAATCTCAGTTAGGAGCGGAGGAATGAATTTTCAAAGGGCGAAGTAACCCCGAACGGTTCTCCGGCGTCGAGTGAGCCCTGGGGGCTCTCCCGATTGGAAAATTCATTTCTCCCCTCCCCTAGTTAAGATGAAATAATGAAACCGATGCCGATCGTTCGAGAATTGTATTTTTAATAAATGACATCGGTTTCATTTTTTAATGTCTGTTACGAACGAAGGAATGCATTTTCAAAAGCGCGGAGAATCCCCGAACGGCTCCCGACGTCAAGTGAGCTTGCCGGGCCCCCCCCCCCCCGATTGGAAAATTCCTTTCTCCCACCCTAATACAGATGAAGAATTGAAGCCGATGACGATCGATCGAGAATTAAATTCTCAATAAACTACAACGGTTTTATTCCTTAATCTCAAGTAGGAGCGGAGGAATGAATTTTCAAACACGCGGAAAAACGGCGAATGGCTCTCCGGCGTCGAGTGAGTCCGGAGGGGGTCCCCTGATTGGAAGATTCATTCCCCCCCCCCCTAATTGCGAAGAGAGAATGAAAGGAACATCTATCGATCGAGATCAATATTCGCAATAAATCACAGTGGTTTCATTCTTTAATCTCTTTTGGGACTGGGGGGGGACAGATGAATTTTCCAATCGGGGGAGCCCCTCCGAGCTCACTCGACGACGGACAGCCGTTCGGGGTTTCTCCGCGCTTTTGAAAATTCATTCTTCCGCTCCTAACTGAGATTAAGAAATGAAACCGATATCATTTATTAACAATACAATTTTCCATCGGTTGGCTTTGGTTTCATTCCTTCGGAGAAACCGCAGAACTGGTTCGGAGTTACTGCGCGCTTTGAAAATGCATTCCTCCTCTCTCAATAGAGATTAAGTAATGAAACCACAGTCATTTATTGAGAATATTATTCTCGATCGATGGATATTGCTTTCATCCCTTCTTCACAATTAGGGGGGTGGGGGAGAAATGAATCTTGCAAACGGGAGAGCCCCTCCGGCCTCACTCGATATCGGAGAGCCGTTCGGGGTTTCTCCGTGCTTTTGACAATTCATTCCTCCGCTCCTACTTGCGATTAGGGAATGAAACCAATGTCATTCATTAAAAATACAATTCTCGATCGGTCGGCTTCAGTTTCCTTCCTCCATCTTAATTAGGGGGGGGGGGAGAACTGAATTTTCCAATCGGGGGAGCCCCTGCGGGCTCACTCGACACTGGAGAATCGTTCGGGGTTACTCCGCGCTTTTGAAAATTCATTCCTCCGCTCCTAACTGAGATTAAGTAATGAAACCAATGTCATTTATTAATAATAGAATTGTCGATCGGTAGGCTTTGGTTTTATTCCTTCATCTCCATTAGGAAGGGGAGAAATCAATTTTTGAATGAGAAGAACTTGTTCGGAGTTACTGCGCGCTTTGAAAATTCATTCCTCCTCTCCTAATAGAGAGTAAGCAATGGAACCACTGTCATTTCTTGAGAATATTATTCTCGATCGATCGATGTTGCTTTCATTCGCTCTTCGTAATTGGGGGGGTGGGAGAAATCAATCTTTCCATCAGGGGAGCCCCTCCGGGCTCATTGGACGTTGGAGAGCCGTTCGGTGTTTCTCCGCGCTTTCGAAAATTCATTTCTCCTCTCCTACTTGAGATTAAGGAATGAAACCGATGTCATTTATTAAAAATACAATTCTTGATCGGTCGGCTTTAGTTTCATTCCTCCATCTTAATTAGGGGGGGGGAGAAATGAATCTTCCAATCGGGGGAGCTCTTCCGGGGTCACTCGACGTCTGAGAGCCGTTCGGGGTTTCTCCGCGTTTTTGAAAATTCGTTCCTCCGCTCCTAACTGAGATTGAGAAATGAAACCGATGTCATTTATTAAAAATATAATTCTCAATCGGTAGGCTTTGGTTTCATTCCTTTATCTCAATTAGGGAGGGGAGAAATTATTTTTTGATTGAGAAGAACTTGTTCAGAGTTACTGCGCGCTTTGAAAATTCATTCCTCTTCTCCTAATAGAGATTAAGAAACGAAACCACTGTCATTTATTGAGAATATTATTCTCGATCGATAGATGTTGCTTTCATCCCTTCTTCACAATTAGGGGGGTGGGGGAGAAATGAATCTTGCAATCTGGGGAGCCCGTCCGGGCTCACTCGACGTCGGAGAGCCGTTCGGGGTTTCTCCGCGCGTTTGAAAATTCATTCCTGCGCTCCTACTTGAGATTAAGGGATGAAACCGTTGTCATTTATTGAGAATTTAATTCTCGATCGATCAGCATCGGTTTCATTCCTTCATCTTAATTAAGGAGTGGAGAAATGAATTTTCCAATGGGGGGAGCCCTTCCATGCTCACTCGACGTCGGAGAGCCGTTCGGGGTTTCTCCGCGTTTTTGAAAATTCATTCCTCCGTTCCTAACTGAGATTAAGAAATGAAACCGGTGTCATTTATTAAAAATATTATTTTCAATCGGTAGGCTTTGGTTTCATTAGTTCATCTCAATTAGGGAGGAGAGAAATTAATTTTTGAATGAGAAGAACTTGTTCGGAGTTACTGCGCGCTTTGAAAATTCATTCCTCCTCTCCTAATAGAAATAAAGAAATGAAACCACTGTCATTTATTGAGAATATTATTCTCGATCGATAGATGTTGCTTTCATTCCCTCTCCGCAATTAGGGGGAGGGGGGAAGAAATGAATCTTCCAATCAGGGGAACCCCTCCGGACTCACTCGACGCCAGAGAGCCATTCGGGGTTTCTCCGCGCGTTAGAAAATTCATTCCTCCGCTCCTACTTGAGATTAAGGAATGAAACCGTTGTCATTTATTGAGAATTTAATTCTTGATCGATCGGCATCGGGTTCAATCCTTCATCTCAATTAGGATGGGAGAAATAAATTTTCCAATCGGGGGAGTCCGTCCGAGCTCACTCGACGTCGGAGAACCGTTCGGGGTTTCTCGGCGCTTTTGAAAATTCATTCCTCCGTTCCCAACTGAGATTGAGAAATGAAACCGATATCATTTATTAAAAATTGTAACATGATAAAAATCATGTACTGTTCCTCGCCTGAACTGACCGTGGATCATGGGGGGAAAATTAGTATTTTTACCCCAGCGAGGAGTCGGATCACCCAGGGCCACAATTGTCAGTTTCTTTATTTCTTATATTCCGTCTTTGTTTTATTATTCTCTCAAATTCTATCGATTGCCCCCACCGTGGGTTACGGGTGAGCTTCGTGACGAGGGGCGTGGAGCGGAGCATCGGTAATGGCTACAAGTCGGCACTACAGCAGATGACGAGTAGCACACCGACGAGCACGCCCACACCGAGCCTGGGAGACTCCCCCCGTGAAGGACGCGAGAGACGATCGACGCAAGCCAGCAGGCATCTCAGGCCTCTATGTGCGAACCCTCACCACCTCACCGATGGATCGTGGCGCAAGGCTGCCCAGTAAAAAACTCATGCTACAACATTGAGGGAGCATCGGATTATGTTGGCTTGTGCGCCGTTCAACGCGGATCACATCCACCGACCGCGCGGCGTAAGTCTCAGTTCTCTGGGACTCAGGAATTGGGAATTATGACAATTTTAAAATTCCCAATTCAAAATCATATAATAACGCGGATTCTTCGCGCTTCATCGCGTGATCGGGGCGGGGGTAGAAAAGATTTTGANATTGTTAAAATTCGAGGCTTTTGCCTTCGGGACGCGGCACTTAGTGGCCTTTGGCCTCATTCCTTTATTTTCATTATTGAATATTAATTATTTCATTCATATTGTTGCCGTTTACCGGTTTTGATTTTGGAACTTTATTCATTCTCGCGACTGATAGTATTTCGTCATTAATTTGTGGCTGTAAGATATTGGTTAATTTTTCCAACCAAGTGAAACCATTAGATTATCATAATTACTTCTTATTGAGAATATAATTCTCCATCGATAGATATTGCTTTCATTCTTTCATCGTAATTAGGGGGGGAGAAATGAATTTCCCGAAGATTCCAAAAAGCTTCATTGTTCTTCGTGCATGAAAAATGGGGATCTTCGGGAAACTCCTTGTGATCGCAAGACTTTTACCGATTTATTTTTCTCCGTGTGACGTCTGTATAGAAGATCAAAAAATCAATTTAACATTGGGATAAATGGAGTGGAGAGAAAAACATGAATATCTCGAAATTAGATGCGACAAAATGGGCCCTTTTCACGTGGATGTACACATATAATTGGACTGAAATTTATATAAATTTTTAATTTGCAATGACGAAATTCCTTGAAATTTCCGTATTACGGCAACGCGATAAAAATTCCCAATAAGTGTTCCCGGAATTTCCGCGAAAATATTACTGAAACCTACAGACATCATTCCTGAATTCAAGACTTTCCTTTGATTTTGAGGATCATGTCACTGGAAATTTTTTACAAAATGACTTAATTTTAACATTGCTTGCTCATTGCATTTCAGAAATGCAGCTGCCTAAAAAAGACACATCGATTCCTGGGAACGTTTTTTTTTGTCGGTAAATACAGACAATAGAGAAATGTCAGAGTGCAGTGAGTAAACTTCACTCGTCAATAACTCCATAATGGCAGAGTGGAATTCCCTGATTTTTTTTTCACTCCCGATTAATTTTTTAAAGATTCAAATTGATACTTGATTCATTCACATCGTTCCATTCCATCGGGAGATATTATCGATTGGTGACAATTTCTTATCGTCACTGAAGGAGGGAAACCATTCATCTAAATCTCGCAATAATCTACGAAAAATCTTATTCATTAATCTATTATTATTGAATTAGTACCATTATGTGTAGATCGCTGGAGAACAACGAAAACATTCCAACCATTCAAACGAGTTGGAATGTTTTCTCTCTCCTTCTTCTCCATTTTCTTTCTCACTCGCACGCGTTAAGTTTGGCGGAGAACGGGCACTTGCCATAACGCGACGGAGACGACAATGAGTGGGAGTGAGCGCGATACATATTCCTTTCTCACTCAGGGGGGGAATACCGACATTAGTATACCCGCCTGTTTTACCAACAAAAGTATACTCGCATTTAGTTCATGCACTACCACTACGAAAAAATCCAGTAGAAACGTTTACATTGCCGTGGCAGATCTCCTCTATAATCTCTGAATCCGAACTCAGGTTACGCTTGCCGATTGACCTGAGACAACAATGCCGGCTTACAGTCCATGTCTGTTTACCCGAGTTTACGTCAGGCTACACCACTCAGTCCCGGCTTACAGAAGCTTCCATTCTTGAGTCATTTCATTTATGACCCTCAGTTTCCATACATTTGACATTGATTTTATTGTTTAAACTTTGCCGGTCTAAATAGAAATATATACCAAAAACAAATGTTTTTGCAAAAAATTGCCCCAAGAAAAAATTTTGTGGAGTCGTTTCTGCAAAGGAGAAACACTTTTTTATGTGATTAGGCCCGATAAGCCGCAATTCTAACCTCGCTTTGCCCGGTTCGATTGCGGTTTTCGGGCCCAACGACATAAAATACAATATGTCATACGGCGATAAAAGCATTACCTGGCGAATGTGACTATAATCCTCGCCTTCGGCTCGGATTATAAAGCCACATTCGCCAGATAATACTTTTATCGCCTGATGACATAATCTACTAATGTGTAAACCACAATTCCCATAGAAATTTTGGAAAAAATAAAGAAATAAAAATCAAAGCCAAGTCAAGAAATCCTAATCGACAGTATCCTTGATACAGCCGTCAGATTTAATGTGGATACGTCTATGGACCGAAATCCTCATTTGCAGTATCCTTTTTAACGTAATTCTTCACAAGAATTTAATGTTATAGTCAATTCTATACGTCTCAATAATTTCATAAAGAATTTCAAAATTGAAAAATTCGTGATTCATAATTAGAACCTGCTTAATTGACGATTTCCATGGAAATACAAGAATTTAAAAAATTCAAATTTTTTAATCACTTTATACTATGAGAAATTGCTCTAAAAATACTTAGTTGATTAAGGCCCAGTCGGATGGATTTTTGCCCGACATGTCCCTAGAAAATTCTCCAGAAAATTGTCGAAAAAAAGCATTTTAGATGCAATGTTATTATGACTGTATCGGTTGACTAAGAAATCTGATTTTTGTTTCAAAAATCAGATAATTTATTCCGCTTGAGTGCTAATTAGTTCTGGAGGGGGGAAAATGAGTTCATATATTTTTAATCTTACTTAGAAAATAACCAAAAAAAAAACACCACCATCCTCCCCTAGCCAAGTCACACTAGCGTGACACCCTGTCAATATGGCGAGGGTAATTATCAAAAATAAAAACACAAATTCCAATTTTCACAGACACTGCAGACTCCCGAGACTCAATTACCAGCCCGTGAACTATTTTTTACTATTTTCCACGAGTCATTCCGAAGCAATTAGACGCCGCTAATTCCCATAAAAGACATGTAACTAAATGAGGCGATCAGCTGTCGCCATACTGTTTCCCTCAGTTACACGGGAATGTGCCAGATGACGCCACCGAAACCCCCGAATGTTGAAACACCGATCTGCGGATTGTCGAGCGAGATAGCTCAGGAGTGTAACACAATGAGGGCCCACGGGTACCAAGCATTCGTGTATCTCACTCCCACTCGTGGAAATGGAGCAACACTCCGTATTCCACCATCCTACAACCACCACAATAATGATAATAATAATAATAATAATAATAATAATAATAATAATAATAATAATAATAATAATAATAATTGTCAAAAACAAAACAAAAACAAAACAAATGAAAACCGCCGTATTTGCGCTAAATTTCAGAAAAAGCTCCAATATAGAAAATTTGAGAAAATTCGCCGATTCTCTAATCAAAAATCCGATTTTCAAAAACAAAAAAATCTAACTCTCAATTCGCAAAAAAAGTTGAGAGTTGAATTTTTGATTCTCATTTAACTCTCAATTTACTCACAACTTTTTTTTCGAGTTGAAAATAGGAATATTGATTCTGAATAATTTTGCAATCTAATCTCAAGCTTTTCTGAGAGTTGAGAACTGGATTTTTTTTTGACAATGGGATTTTTGAGTCTCAATTATCTCTCAATTGATTTTCAGATTTGCATTTTGAAAAGTGAATTTCTGATTTTCAATTGTCTTTTAATTTACACTCAACTTTTCCACAGAGTTGAGAATTGGGTTTTTTAAAATAAGATTCAGATAGAGCTGCGAATGCATTACATGACCTATAATATGACGGTCATGTGACCATCATTGACGGTCATATGACGAGACATTTTCCACAATTGCCCCAATTTCCCCACTCTTCTATGACCGTCACAATTGGCCAAGAAAAAATGCCAGTCATTTTTTATCGATACAGATGCGAGCTCATTGTTTTATTATCAATTTATCTTTTAATTCATTTTGCATTAGCCTAATGTGCATGTTGAAATCAAAATTACAGTCNATTTTCCACAATTGCCCCAATTTCCCCACTCTTCTATGACCGTCACAATTGGCCAAGAAAAAATGCCAGTCATTTTTTATCGATACAGATGCGAGCTCATTGTTTTATTATCAATTTATCTTTTAATTCATTTTGCATTAGCCTAATGTGCATGTTGAAATCAAAATTACAGTCATTTTCCATCTATCTAGAGATGAAGCTATTTTATTTATAACAGTCACAAATTAGAAATGAGTTTGACCGTCATTATGTATCCATATAGATGGTTTGACAACAATTTGCTTAGAAATTATTTGTGGCGATCATTTGTAGTTACAAGATTTGTGCGTCACATGACCGTTATTTTTTGGTCACATGACGCGATCTCAAAAGTGACTGTCATTTTGCATCTCCAATTCAGAATCATTGAGAAGCAACAATGCTATTTTCAAAAGCAAAAAAATCATATTTTCATTTCTCAAAAAAGTTGAAAGTCGATTGAGAGATAATTGAAAATCAAAAATTCATTTTTCAAATACAAACCGGAGAATTTTTTCAGAGTTTTTAGAAAACTGGATAATTTCCTCCAATTTTTTATAAAAACGCAGAATTTTCGCAAATTCTTTAATAAACTGGAGAATTTTCTCGAAAAATGGAGAATTTTCTCGAAAAATCAAGAATTTTGTCGAATTCTCTAGAAAACCGGAGGATTCCCCCGAATTTATTAGAAAATCGATGAATTTCATCGAATTTTCTAGAAAACCGTAATTCTTCCGAAATTATTAGAAAATCGGCGAACCTCGTGCAATTTAGTAGAAAATCGTGGAATTAACTTGAATTTTTGTGAATTTTTTAGAAAATCGGAGAATTTCCTAGAACGTTCCCAAAAACTCAATAATTTTCTCGATTTTTTTAGAAAACTGGAACATTAATTCAAAATTTTTAGAAAATTGAAGAATTTTTTCGATTTTTTTTGAAAAATCGACGGATTTTCTCGGAAACCGGAGAATTTTCTGGAACGCTCTCGGAAACTTGGCTCTTGCGGACCAAGTTGAGAGTTGGACTCTGGATAATTTCTGGTTTTTGAGAGAAAATTCAGGGTTAGTTGAAAGTTGGAGTGACGAGGTGTAAAATGTTTTTTATGCCAGTCGCCCTCTTTACTATCAATTTTACTATCGGGATTGAAAATTTGATTTTTGAATTTCGATTCTCAGGTATCTCTGAATGTACCCTC
>NW_021680848.1:253-17136 GCF_001412515.2 Diachasma alloeum | reverse complement strand
TCAATTTTTTTATTGAGCGTTGGCATTGTCTGTTTTTTTTTCGAAAAATTTGTTTAGCTACAAAAAAAAAAGTCGAACGGACAGGAAAGTGCGCCGCATCGCTCCGCCCGGTGCGAGTGAATCTCGGTCATCCACTCGAGCGAGCTACATTTACAGCTTCATTCTCTGCCAACATTCTCTGGCAACAGCGCGCTCGATTTACTCCAGCGGCGCTGCGCTAACCCTGCGATGAACGAAGGCTGGCGGCCGAGCGGGAGTGATCGCGGGATAATAGAAATATTTACCTAGCGGATTGGTTACAAAATTCTATTGGATATCTATTGAACTCTCAATTCGTTTTTGGCCGATTCTATTGAGATGTTTAACAAAAAATATTCAGTAGTAATACCACGAGACCTCCAAAATTATCGGATATTTCCCGATTATTTTGTTACGTAGCAACGAGAGAAGAAGTTTTGCAGATTAAAATCCCGAGCGCGCAGCGCAAGGAATTTTTGTACAAAACTTATCCCGATCGTTGATACGCAGGAAAACATGAAAGAAATGTCCAATTAATTTTGCAGGTCGAGTAGTATTTGACGGATTATTTTTGGTAATCGGATCCTTCCCAAACCGACTCATTTTGGCTTTTTTCATGACTTTCTTTCACTCCACAGGATAATATTTGACAGTTATTTGGTTAGAAAAACAATTGCTGAGCTAGAGGGAAATTATCAAAAGCTGGGGGGCAATAACCGCTGTAATTTTAATTGGGAAGTACTTCATGTTATTGAATACTGAACTCTGATTGGCCCAGACAAGGCCAGATCCGATTACCAAAAATGATCAATAGAAAAAGTCAATAGAATTCGATTTTTTTTTTATATAACTTATTCTATTGAGATATTTTCTATAGAATTTTCTCTTCTCCAATTTTCTAACTTTTTTGTTTGATTTTCTTCATGAGAACAAAAGGAAAATAGACTGAAAAAAAACTTGAAAAATTTGAGCCAAGGACATTCTATAGAAAATCTCTGAAGAGAATAAGTTACATAGAAAAATCGAATTCCATTGACTTTTTCTATTGAATATTTTCTATTGAACATTTTGCTAGAATCGGTCAAAAACTAGTAGAAAATTCAATACAAACTGCATTAGAAATTTCTAACAAATTCGCTAGATTTTTCTATTAAATTTTTTCATACGCGGCTTTTAAAAATTCTTAGATTTTCGAGCAAATTCCAAGACAATTATAAGGATTTCGAGAAAATTATAGGAATGACTCTGGCGAACCAAGCTGATGGTTGGGCTTTCAATAATTTCCAGTGTTTGAGAGAAAATTGAGAGTTAGCTGAGGATTGGAGCAATGAGGACTACAATGCATTTTATGCTAGCCCCTTTCAATATTATCAACTGTTTTGAAAATTGACATTTAAATTGGTACTTCTTGGTGAACTCTTTATTTCCAATCAACGTTTCCGAAATTGAAAATTAATCTCAGGAGAATTTTAATCGATTTTTTTTTCAACGATAATTTGAAATGAAATTTCTAGTGAACGAAAATTTTTAAAATTAAATAGGAACAGGAGCCGAAAAAAAGCGAAAAATGTGAAAATCGACTCCTGGCCATTCATTAGAGAGCCTAGAAAGATCAAGATAAAGGTTGAACGTGAGTCAACTTTCGGCCAACTCTGCATTGACTTTTGGTCAACTTTAGCTTGGCCTTGGGTTAACCTTGGCTTGACCACGAGTCAACCTCGGCTTGACCATGGGTCCACCTTGACTTGACCATGAATTCACCTTGGCTTGACCATGGGTCAACCGTGGCTTGACCATGGATCAACCTTGGTTTGACCACGGATGAAATTTGGGTTGACTATGGATCAACCTTGGGTTGATCGCGGGCCCTGTTGATTAAATATTGATTTAACCTTGATGACACCTTGGTTAAACCCTGATTAAGTCGTAATTAAACTCTCATTAAATCTCGATTAAATGCTTTTTAGGCTATAATTTCAAAGCAAATGATGCGATCGCCGCTATCTTCGAACTCGACCGAAATAACATCTAAAAAAATATTTTAAGCCATAATTGAAAAGATTTCGTTGATTATATTTTGAATGATGGTCGAAAAATTAAATTTGAAAAAAAAACTCAGACACGTACATACAAACATATGTACGGACATGATCTAAAAATTGCATATTCAAACTCCTGAGACCAAAATTACTCATCCTGGCACAAAAAATGAAAATTTCAGATTGGACGAATACAGGGATTCCATTCGGAAGAAAAAAATCCAACTCTCAATTCTCAAAAAAGTTGAGAGTAGATTAAAAAGCAATTAGGAATGAAAAATCCAACTCTCAACTGTCACGAAAATTTTCAAGTAGATTGAGAGAGAATTAAGAATAAAAAATCCTATTTTCATGAACAAAAAAATTCAACTTTCAATTTTCAAAAAAGGTAAGAGTAGACTGTGAGACAATTGAGAATCAAAAATCCAACTTTTAATTTTCAAAAAAATGGAGTCGATTGAAAGACAATAGAAAATGATAAATGCAACTGTCAACTATAAAAAAAGTTGAGAGTAGATCCAGAGATAATTAAGAATCAAAATTCCAAAATCTAATTTTCATTTCTGAAAAAAGTTGATTGAAATTGAAGAAGTCACTAAAAATAACAAATCCAATTGTCTGTTTTAACCCGTCAATAGGCGCGCTATGAGCGATTTCCTCACAAAAATTTTTACTCCATAGGAAATACACCCTAAAACCGCAATTATTTTGCTGAATTTTTTTTATATGCCTCAAGTAACTCTTCTAGTTGACTCTCGTGGTGATAAAAGTCATCTATTGGTCAGGGTTGAGTATAAAATAGTACATTACATGCCCGAGCCTTGCAAAACAGATCTGTAGTGAAGTGGTAAAACGAGGTAACTGCATTTTTTTCGAAATTTGTTTTATTGCACCAATCACATTGTAATATTGATCTGCAAGTGCTGACGGAAGGGTTTGGTCTAAAAATAATATTTTATGGGGTTACATGAAAAATAAAAAAAGAGATATGTGCGAGTTTCAATTTTCTATCAATGCAATTGGAGGTAAGTTGACATAACTCCCATCATTGAGAGGACCTAGAGGAGGTAACTTCACTTATCTCCATATGTATTGATAGAGACTCAATTCCTTATTCCAAGTGTTATTTTGAAAAACATGATGGGGGCAAAACGGGCAAGGGGGACACAAATGACAAAGGAAGCAAAATGGCCCATCTAAAAAAAAATCTCACGAGGGTCACTAGGGGGGGTTCAACCGTCACGAAGGTGACTAGGGGGAGGGTCAAACGTCACAGGAGTGATTAGAGGGAACGTCAAACGTCACGAGGGTCACTAGGGGGAGAGTCAAACGTCACGAGGGTGACTAGAGGGAGGGTCAAACGTCACGAGGTTCATTAGAGGGAGAGTCAAACATCACGAGGGTCACTAGGGGCAGGGTCAAACGTCAAGAAGGTCACTAGAGGGAGGGTCAAACGTCACGAGGACGATTAGAGGGAACGTCAAACGTCAGGAGGGTCACTAGGGGGAGGGTCAAACGTCATGAGGGTCACTAAGGAGAGGGTCAAACCTCACGAGGGTCACGAGGGTCAAAGGTCACGTCGGTCACTAGAGAGAGGGTCAAACGTCATGAGGGTCACTAGAGGGAAGGTCAAACGTCACAAAGGTCATTAGAGGGAGAGTCAAACCCTCTCCCTAGTGACCCTCGTGACGTTTGACCCTCCATCTAGTGACCGCCGTGACCTTTGACCCTCGTGACCCTCGTGAGGTTTAACCCTCTCCTTAGTGACCCTTGTGACGTTTGACCCTCCCCCTAGTGACCCTCATGACGTTTGACTCTCCCTCTAATGACCCTTGTGACCCTCCCTCCAGTGACCCTCGTGGCGTTTGACCCTGTCCCTCTAATGACCCTCGTGACGTTTGACCCTCTCCCTAGTGACCCTCGTGATGTTTGACTCTCCCTCTAGTGACCCTTGTGACGTTTGACCCTCGTGACGTGTGACGTTCCATCTAATCACCCTCGTGACGTTTGGCTCTCCCCCCAGTGATCCTTGTGACGTTTGACCCTCTCCCTCTAATGACCCTCGTGACGTTTGACCCTCTCCCTCGTGACCCTCGTGAGGTTTAACCCTCTCCTTAGTAACCCTCGTGACGCTTGATCCTCCCATTAGTGACCCTCGTAACGCTTGACCCTCCTCTTAGTGACCCTCGTAACGTTTGACCATCAGTGAAATTTACATACTTCATGTGCTAAGTCAACATATCTCTTTTTTTTAGTGACCCTCGTGACGTTTGACGTTCCATCTAATCACCCTCGTGACGTTTGACTCTCTCCTAGTGACCCTTGTGACGTTTGACCCTCTCCCTCGAATGACCCTCGTGACGTTTGACCCTCCCCTTAATGACCCCCGTGACGTTTGACCCTCCCCCTAGTGACCTTCGTGACGTTTGACTCTCCCCCTAGTGACCCTTGTGACGTTTGACCCTCTCCCTCTAATGACCCTCGTGACGTTTGACCCTCTCCCTAGTGACCCTCGTGAGGTTTGACTCTCCCTCTAGAGACCGCCGTGACCTTTGACCCTCATGACCCTCGTGAGGTTTGACCTTCCCCTTAGTAACCCTCGTAATGCTTTACCCTCCCATTAGTGACCCTCGTAACGCTTGACCCTCCTCTTAGTGACCCTCGTAACGTTTGACCCTTAGTGAAATTTACATACTTCATGTGCTAAGTCAACATATCTCTTTTTTTTGTGATAACCCAACGAGTTACGTCAACTTGACTCTCCACACAGAATTAAAATTTGGAGGTAACTACTTAAAACTGCGTAAAGGATTAATTCCACAATTTTATAATAATGGGGTAAAAAGTTAAAGGACAGTAGAATAAAGATTCGGCGTCATTAGTATTAAATTTCCCACTATCGATGACATAGCCGTTTTTTTGCGCTCCTGTAAAATTTCATTTTATGCACTTACCTCGTTTTACCATTTCACTACAGAGATCATCGTCTCCCACGTGCAAGATTGTCTTCCGCGCCGAAGGCGAGGATGGCAAGCACGTGGGGGAGTGTGATGTTTTCCATGGCGAGGTATGTATATTTATTTTCGTGTCGACGGACCTGCAAACCTGGACCTGGGTTTTTCAGGTCCCGTGACACGAAAATTAATTTTCAGGTCCCGTGACACGAAAAGAATATTTTCTTCGGCTCAGTCCAAATTTTTTACGTGTTACGGGTACGGGGCTCGTGCCACAGAACGCCGAACAACGCCGCCTATGGCGATATTTGGCTCTATTATTACGAGAAGCCGATGAGCGATTCCCTCATCGCACGTCTCAAGAATGGTGCTGGAACCACGCGCCTACTGACAGGGTAAAAAATCGATAGTAAAGAGATCGGCTTGCATAAAATGGATTTTTGGCCTTGTCACTCCGACTTTCAACTGACTGTCAATTTTCTCTCAAACACAGGAAATTATGGAGAGTCCAAATATCAACTTGGTCCATCCCTATAATTTTCTCGAAAACAGGAGAATTTTCCTAGAATTTTCTCGAAAACCTAAGAATTTTCTAAAACGTTCTCGAACACCTTAGAATTTTCTCGATTTTTTTTTTGAAAATTCGAGATATAATAGGAGAGGGTGGGGCAATATGGGTACCAGATTTAAATAATGAGTTGAATTCGATCAAATCTACTCTTCCGACTTCATTTGAAGGTCATAAAAGCCAACAGATTCTCATAAGAGTGCGTCGTAAGAAAAAACCGGGTATAATGGATACCTTGATTTCTTTCTCAATTTTTTATGTTTCAACAATTTTATTCAATTTCTGAAATGCTAGTCATGATTGCGATTTTCAAATTGAGAAAAAAAACTTATTTTTGACGTTCGTCATGGGGGTGGCAAATCAAATTTTTCCTTCCTCATTTATCCTCCTCTCCACCTATTGTTTTATCTCAAGCAGCACAGTTCTGGAGGGTATCTGCAAGTATACTAAAAAGGCTGTCTAATGTCTGTCCAAAAAGATAACTTGTGTCTAGAAGTTACCTAGAAGTTAACTAAAAGTTATCGTACGACTCCAAGATACCTTTTGGACGGACATTAGTCAGACTTTTTGGTATACTTTCAGACATCTTTCGCAAGGTTTGCTACTTGGGATGGTGATTTCCTCTGTGAGTAGAAAAGTAGTCATCTTACAAATTTCACAAATGGACAAAAGGTCAGATGTGTAGGGCATGCAATTGATAATTGAAAAATAATTAATAATTTCAAAGTTATTTCAAGAGTAAAAGAGGAAATTCAAAGCTACTATATATTTCAAACTTCAATGTACAATTTAATAGAGTCGAAGTTTGTTTGTTAATATCTTTCCCAACTCTAATTTTCGTTGATAAAAAGATACCGATACGATTCTGTTGAAAAAGTCTTTTAAAAATTTTCTTTATTTTGGATAGAACCAAATTTTTCGGATATCCTTTTTAGCCCACTGTTGAATAATTTCCCAGTTGTAGACTTTGCTAAGAAGCAATTTTAAAAAATCAATTATTGAAAATGTTTTGAGTGTTCATTTTAGTCCCGCCCATACAGATTTATCAGGTGTCCATAATGCACAATGAAACGATTTTCAAAAATTTGAATTTCGAAAAAAAAAAAATTCGCATATTTTTGAGTATCCATTTTAACCCCAATGTCCATATTACCCCACCCCCCTCTAATTTTTTCAAAAACCACAGAATTTTACTAGAATTTTCTCGAAAACCTAAGAATGATCTGGAGCTGTCTCGAAAACCCAAGCTTTTTTTGGAATTTTCTAGAAAACTGGAGAATTTCTTTGAATTTTCCAGAGAATAGGAAAATTTTCTCGAAAACCTAAAAATTTTCTCGAACGTGCTCGGACACCGTAGAATTTTCTCGAATTTGGTTTGAAAACTCTAAATATCCATATAATTTTTTCAAATACTGGAGAATTTTCCAGAATTTTCTCAAAAACCGGAGAATTCTCTCGAAAATCGAAAATATTTCTCGAACACTTCATGGGAAACATGAGAACATCTACCGGAAAAAATAAACACGACGAGAATAAGAAACAAAAATTGCGGGGCCCTTTCCAAGCCCCACTTTTATATGTCACCCTGGTTTCCTGCCATTCCCGCAGTTACCGACATAGCTATGATTCGGATAAAGCTTCTTGCTTTGACCGCAAAGTGGGAGGGCGCAAAATCGCCACTCGAGAAAAAAATCCCTCCATGCGGGCCTTAAGAATGTTTTCTGTTCATTCGCTCTATTGGATAAGTAGGAAACTATTTTGGTGATTGAGTATGCGAGGGAGCCACTTGTTTGTAGAGGGCGACAATTTTGTGGCGTTCCCGCCATTACCGGCAGTGAGCCCGCCGACTGCTGTACCGACGGGACCCCAACAGCGCCGCCAGCGCAANCGTTGATAAAAAGATACCGATACGATTCTGTTGAAAAAGTCTTTTAAAAATTTTCTTTATTTTGGATAGAACCAAATTTTTCGGATATCCTTTTTAGCCCACTGTTGAATAATTTCCCAGTTGTAGACTTTGCTAAGAAGCAATTTTAAAAAATCAATTATTGAAAATGTTTTGAGTGTTCATTTTAGTCCCGCCCATACAGATTTATCAGGTGTCCATAATGCACAATGAAACGATTTTCAAAAATTTGAATTTCGAAAAAAAAAAAATTCGCATATTTTTGAGTATCCATTTTAACCCCAATGTCCATATTACCCCACCCCCCTCTAATTTTTTCAAAAACCACAGAATTTTACTAGAATTTTCTCGAAAACCTAAGAATGATCTGGAGCTGTCTCGAAAACCCAAGCTTTTTTTGGAATTTTCTAGAAAACTGGAGAATTTCTTTGAATTTTCCAGAGAATAGGAAAATTTTCTCGAAAACCTAAAAATTTTCTCGAACGTGCTCGGACACCGTAGAATTTTCTCGAATTTGGTTTGAAAACTCTAAATATCCATATAATTTTTTCAAATACTGGAGAATTTTCCAGAATTTTCTCAAAAACCGGAGAATTCTCTCGAAAATCGAAAATATTTCTCGAACACTTCATGGGAAACATGAGAACATCTACCGGAAAAAATAAACACGACGAGAATAAGAAACAAAAATTGCGGGGCCCTTTCCAAGCCCCACTTTTATATGTCACCCTGGTTTCCTGCCATTCCCGCAGTTACCGACATAGCTATGATTCGGATAAAGCTTCTTGCTTTGACCGCAAAGTGGGAGGGCGCAAAATCGCCACTCGAGAAAAAAATCCCTCCATGCGGGCCTTAAGAATGTTTTCTGTTCATTCGCTCTATTGGATAAGTAGGAAACTATTTTGGTGATTGAGTATGCGAGGGAGCCACTTGTTTGTAGAGGGCGACAATTTTGTGGCGTTCCCGCCATTACCGGCAGTGAGCCCGCCGACTGCTGTACCGACGGGACCCCAACAGCGCCGCCAGCGCAAGCAACAACTTATCCCCAGACGCGACGACGACTGAGTTGTCGCGCACTAGAAATGGAGTATTATTACTAGCCCGTTAACGCGCCACAGCTATGGCCAAAGCGTCTCTTGTATTCGAAGTTTAATAAGTTTATAATAAATACTATTTGTGGTTAATTGATAAATATTAGTCATTACGTTATCCTGATTCGATTTCCCGCATGAATCATCACCCCAAAACCACAAAATTGGTGACCCCGACGTGATTCTCGCAGATCACGTAACCCTTAACCTCCGAGCATAGGACACAAAGGCGACATGTACAGCACGCCTCGATTTCCTCGAGATTCAGCGAGACCCCGGGGTCCACTGGGCTTCGGACAGATACCAGGCCTCAACGATTCGCTGATCGACCTCGACATCAATACTGAGAACAACAACGAACCTGACTGTTTGACACAAGTGGCCAACGTCGAAGCACCACGCGGGTACCGCTTCAAATTGCCCGTCTTCAGCAAAAGCCAGTCACAACTCTAGTTTTACCGGGCCGATTCCGTCTTCGAGGCCTACCGTGTCACGGACGACGTCGACAAATTTCACCTCGTGGTCAGTCATCTCAGCCCAGACGTCCTGCAGGAGATTCCTGATATCCTGGAAAATCCTCCAACAGCCGATAAGTACAAGTTTCTTAAACAAGAGCTTCTGAAACGAATTACCGACTCTCCTGACCGACAGCTGGAAAAGGCCCTGTCAGAAGTACAGCTGGGGAGTCAGAAGTCTTCGCAACTACTTCCTCAACTGCAGTTGCTGGCAGGCAACAGGGCCACAGAGGACCCATTACGAGTCAAATGGCTCTCGCTGCTACCTTCCGACGTGAGGAGGATCCTGAAAATCACGAAAACATTGCCGCTGAAGGACCCTGCTGTCGCCGCTGGTGACCTGTTGGAGGAGTCCTCAAAAGCATCCGTCATGGCTGCTTCAAGTCACGTGAGGTTAAACACCCAACAACACACCAGCTCAGCTGCCTCGGAACTCACTGAGCTCAGACAAGCAATGACCCAGCTGATCATCTTGAACCAGAATATGGCCAAGTCCATCGAACGGCTGAGTCATGCAGTCAGCAGAGGCAGGTCCAGGTCACGTCATACCCCTACGCCTCCGCCCCAATTCACCAGCCCCAGGAGAAATGTGCACGTATCACGCAAGGTTTGGAGATCAGGCACGCAATTGTCACAAGCCCTGCAACTATGTGCCATCTGCCTTTGCCCAGTCATCCCACCGGGGAAACTAAAACCGCTGTAGTCAGTCATGGCGGTAGGCGACAGCGACCTCAACAACAATGACCCGGACATTAAGGAACACCGCCTATTTTTCACCGACTCTACCTCTAACATCAAGTTGCTCGTGGATTCCGGATCAGTCATATCCATAATTCCACGAGAGAAGCAGCTGCTCAACGAGAAACCTGCAGATTTCCAGCTATATGCAGCCAACGGTACCACCATTCACACGTACGGACAGCGAGTGCTCACCCTCAACCTCGGTCTCCGCCGTGCCCTGAAGTGGTCCTTCATCATCGCCGATGTGAGGACAGCCATCATCGGTGCAGACCTGCTGGCCTACTACGGCCTGCTCGTTGACCTCCAAGGCCGCCGCCTAGTAGACAAGTCACCAACCTCAGTGTAGCCGGCACCTTGCTCGAGACATCGATCTTTAATGTCTCCCCAGTCGACAAGGACCTGCAGTTGTCTCTATTTTACAAGCAACTACTACAGAAATACATTGAGTTTACCAAGCCTGCACCGATCGCCATGATCAATCGCAGCAACCCAGTAGCACACTACATCCCCACGACAAGTCCACCAGTAGCCGAGTGCCCCCGTCGTTTAGCAGGCGAGAAACTCCAGTCTGCTAAGGAGAATTTCGACTTGCTCCTACAGTTCGGCGTCAACAGGCCGTCCAGCAGCCGATGGGCAAGCCCAATACACATGGTGGCCAAGAAGAACGGTGCATGGCGAGCAACAGGTGATTATAGACAATTAAATCGACGAACGGCACCTGACCGCTACCCGATTCCACACACGGAGGATGTGATCCAGCGCTGTCACGGTAGCAGTATTTTCACTACCCTCGACCTGGTGCGTGCCTACCACCAAATCCCAGTCGCTGAAGAGGACATACCCAAGACTGCTGTGACTATCCCTTTCGGCCTTTTTAAGTTTTGCAACATGCCACCTGGATTGTGCAACGCTGCACAAACGTTCCAAAGGCACATGGACAACCTACTGCGAGACCGCAACTTTGCTGCCTGTTACATTGATGACATCATCATCTACTCCAGGACTCCTGAGCAACACCAACTCCATGTGGAAGCTATCCTCAAGCTGCTCCTCCACAACCACTTGACTATCAACCCCAGCAAGTGCCAATTCGCTCAGGAGGAGGTCCAGTATCTGGGGTACACCATCAGAAAGTACGGCTACCGTCCACCAGCGAACAAGGTAGATGCAATCTTGACCTACCCCAAGCCAGAAACCATCGAAGACCTGCGGAGATTTCTCGGCATGGTGAATTACTGTCGCCGCTGCATTCCCCAAGCCGCAGCCATCCAGGCTCCCCTGAACGAGCACCTGAAGCAGGCCAAAAAGAAGGACAAGCGCAAAGTGCCTTGGACCTCAGACTCGGAAGCAGCTCTGGAGAAATATAAACAGAGCGTGGCCGAGGCCACCAGAGCCTCTTTCCTGTCACCATCAGCTCTCCTGTCTCTCTCCACCGACGCCTCCGATTCAGCCATCGGCACAGCCCTGGAGCAACTCGTCGACAACATCTGGCAACCGCTGGGTTTTTTCTTCAGGAAGCTGAACCCCACTGAGCGGCGTTATAGGACGTATGACCGTGAACTACTCGCCATCTTCTCAGGTATTAAATACTTTAAATACATAGTCGAGGGCCGCGAGTTCATTGTGAAAACGGACCATAAGCCCCTCGTCTATGCGTTCCACCAGCGACCTGAGAAGGCATCACCCAGGCAGGCCAATCAACTGAGCTTCACCTCCCAATTCATGAGCAGCATCATCCACGTGAAGGGTGAAGATACCAGGAGGTGTACCATCGACATGCCCAAAGGCCTTGGCGCTCACACCATTTTCGAGGCTCAGCAGGACGACCAGGAGTTGGCACGACTCATCAGCAGCTTCAGCAACTCGTTGAAACTCCAACCTCTGATGGTCGAAAGGTTCGAAATCTACTGCGACATTTCAACTGAACGACTTCGCCCCTTTATACCAGAGGTTCTTCGTCGGCAAGCCTTCGAGGTCGTGCGTAGCCTATCGCACCCCTCCGGTCGAGTTACAGCACGACACCTCAAAGAAAAATTTGTGTGGCCTGGCATCAAACGCGACGCCATTCGCTGGGCTCGCGAGCGCCTCCCCTGCCAATGCTCCAAGGTTCAGAGGCACAATCGACTGGACCCTATCCACATCGACGTGCCCGACAATCGTTTCGACCACGTTCACCTTGACATAATCGAGCTTCCCCGAGTGAACGGACTGCGTTACTGTCTCACCATCATCGACAAGTTCACCAGATGGCCCGTGGCAGTCCCACTCTCCAACATCGAGGCTGACACGATCGCCACAGCCTTCTACGGACACTGGGTCACGCAGTTCGGCACTCCGCTGACCATCACCACAGACCAGGGAAGCCAGTTCGAGTCCAGACTGTTCACTGCTCTCGCCCGGATGATAGGTGCCAACAAGATCCACACCTCTCCGTATCACCCTCAATCAAATGGAATATTGGAGAGATGGCATCGAACAGTCAAAGCTGCACTTATGTGCAACGCCCCTACACCATGGCCAGAACTGCTGCCGACTGTCATGCTCGGCCTGCGGACCTGCATTAAGAAGGACATTTGCCTCTCCAGCTGATCTCCTGTACGGCACCGAGCTCAGGATTCCAGGTGAATTTTTCATCATCACAGACATGCCAGCAGAGCCAAACTTCTTCCTGCAGAAATTCAGGGAGCACATCCGCAGAGTCCGCCCAACCCCCACGGCTCACCACGTCAAGAGCAGATGCTTCATCCTGAAGGATCTCTACACCTGCTCACACGTCTTCGTACGAATCGACGTCATCAGGAAGCCGTTGGAACCACCCTACTCTGGACCCCAGCGAATTATCAGACGAGTGGACGACCGAAATTTCATTGTCGACGTTGATGGGGTCGAGAAAAATATCTCGGTCGACCGGTTAAAACCAGTTTTCTTCGCAAAAGTACCTGATACAACAGTAAAGGACGAGGACCGACGAAATCGGACCACCAGCCAACCAGCATCTCCAGTTGCTGTACCTGATCCTCTACCCTCTACCTCAATGGATCGACCGTTGAGGACCTATGCCAAGAGAAGGGTATCGTTCCCTTCCGCTTCGGGCAAGGACACTGGAGGGGGAGTGGATGTGGCCTTCCCGCCATTACCAGCAGTGAGCCCGCCGACTGCTGTACCGACGGTACCCCAACAGCGCCGCCAGCGCAAGCAACAACTTATCCCTAGGCGTGACGACGACTGAGTTGTCGCGCACTAGAAATGGAGTATTATTACTAGCCCGTTAACGTGCCATAGCTATGGCCAAAGCTTCTCTTTTGTGTTCGGAATTTAATAAGTTTATAATAAATACTATTTGTGGTTAATTGATAAATATTAGTCATTACGTTATCCTGATTCGATTTCCCACACGAATCATCACTCTAAAACCACAATTTTACCACTGTTGGCGACATCTGTAGATGACGCTGATGTTTCCTCGAATTGAAACCGGCCAATCAGAGCCCACGGAATGTCGAGACAGTTCTCTGCACATGCGCACAACCTATTTGCGTCGCAAAACATTCCAGAACGTTGGGGTTTTGCATAGTTGGGGGGTATACAAGACGGTGGGCTGCCCCAGAGCGCTCAGTTTCGATCCAGAAAGCGACGAGGGAACAACCAGAAGCAGAGAAGCAAAGAGGCAGAGGAGCAGAAAGAACTTCCTCGCACCTCTTCACGGTCTAGCAGAGTGCACGCTAAATCCCGATTTGGACTAGTGATTGTTAACCTGCTTCTCAAGGACACTTGAGAATTTTCCAGTCTCAGATCCATTGAAAACTTACATTCGTTGTAAATTTGGAAACTCAATTTCGCCACTAAAAAAATTCCCGCTGTAACCAAGAAACTCAATTCTGCTAAATAGTAAGGAAAACTCAATTTATGCTTGCAAGTATCGCCGATAGATGGCGTGGCTGTATAAGCATTTTTTCGCCGAGTGACCCCCCAAAACGAAACCATAAACGTATCCACGTCAAAATGTCCAATGGATCATGGAGTGTGATATGAGATTATTGTGGGGAAAATAACTCTGAATAGAAGGATTTCCAAAAAAATCTGGATGAAATAAAAAATTCAGTAGAGACAGGATTCAAAGTTCTTGGCGCGGAGTTTTCCAACTCATTGTCTCGTATCAATCTGTATCTTCTGATCCGTGCATCATGAAGATTCATGAAGATTTTTTTTGAATATCCTTTTATTCAGAGTTATCCTCCCCACAATAATCTGATAGCATACTCCATGATCCCTTGGACATTACTTGACTTGGCGTGTATTTTTATTTCTTTATTTTTTGCGAAATTTCTATGGGAATTGTGGTTTCCAGACAAAAGTATTTCTCCTTTCCAGAAACGACCCCACAAAACTTTTTCTTGGCGCATTTTCTTGCAAAAACATTTGTTTTCGGGAGATTTCAGTAATTTTTTCAAAACGAGCACATGATAATTTTCGTATGAATCGAATTTTTTTTTTCGCGGAACATAAACTATTTTCAATCACTTCCGCTCGAAGAAAAAAAATAGTGACATCAATGGAAAGCTCGCAGCCAATTTATGTGATGTAACTAAGGCTATTTTTTTCGTAGTTTATCACGTTTTCATTTTATTCAATAAATGTGTTTCGGAGGTAGTTGCTTCGTGTATAGATACCCGGTAGCAAGCGGCGAGTTTCAAAACTTTTCTTGGCCGATATGCTACCGCGTATCTCGATATTGAACCGTCCGAAGACATTTATTAAATCTTAAATAGTATATTATATCATACGATAAAATTATTATGTGACAAATGTGATTATAATCCTTGCATTCGGCTTTGATTCTAAGTCACATTCATCACATAACAATTTAATCGCCGTTGACATACAGTTTTTTATGTTATTCCGCCCGAAAAACACCATCTAACCAAACGAAGCGAGCTTACAATCGCGGTGTATTGGGCCTAATGCCATAAAAAATTGTGAAGTTTACTTTAGCAGGAAGATTAATGCAATAATTGAAGATTTAAGATTTTCGAAAATTATGGGTATTTCCTATGAATAATTTCTAAACAATTAATTATCTACAACTCTCAATTACCACAACTATCTTTTGTTCGGATTAGAAACAAATGTATTCATATTCATAATTTTATAATAAATAAATTTCATATCTGAAAAAATTAGGTTTTCAAAAGTTCACACAATTTCAATTATATATTTTAAAATAACGAATGTTTAAAAAAATTATTATTCTGTTGCAATTGTTATTTTAATGACAATATTCATTTCATTTCTAAATTTTGCTCACCCAATTTCATTCACGAATTTCATTATTGAATATGATCTCACCTATAACATACATAGATTCTATAGTGTGATGTCAAACCGTAAAACACTTGGATATCCTTCATGAAAAAAGTATACCAACTTTCCAAATATTAGATTAAGTTGTGACGAATGAAATTTTAATGGTCCAAAACTTTACTCAATGTATTTACCTGTATGGGCGCCAGTTGGCTCTTAATTTTAATTATAATTTTTATTCGGTAAAGACCAACAAAAAACCGACTGCTGAGCGAAATTTTCTCTCAAGGGGGAAGGAGGACGAAACTCCTTACGTTCGTGGGCTCCAAATCAATCGCACAAAAATTAGGATAATAAACAAAACAATTTGACTTTATTATAGAAACGAATTTTCTTTAATACAATCGTCGTACTAGATTTTTAACCCCTCAAAATTGGATTTTACAAAAGTAAGTCAACCCGGGTAGAAATTCAACCGGGGATTCAGCCGCAACTCGGGTGAGCGCGAGCTCAGCCTCGGCTTGCCGCTTGACCCGAGTTCACGCCGCGACACGCCGCTCCATATCGGCTCACAGTCGAACACTCATCAGACGGCATAACCCGGCACTTGAGTTTGAGCTGTGGCTCAACGCTTAGAACTCAGCTCCGATTGAGTCATGTCGTGTCGAGTGGAGGGTGGAATAGAATGATATTTATGCATTTTTAGAATATCGATTTAAAATTTGAATACTTTGGAAAATCCTTGTCTTCTTACTATAAAAAAAATGGAATTCTACTGACTTTTCTATAAAATTTGAAATTTCCTGATTTTTCCCTGTATCATCGAATATAAAACCTGGCACTTTCTCTAAGAATTCCTATTGAATTTCTATTGGAGCTCTATGAGAATTCTATTTAAGTTTTATTGCAATTCTATTGAAAAATTCTATTTTTTTGCGTCAATTCCATTGAAAATTATGCAACTTTCCCCTGCATTTTTAATAGATATTGCATTTTAATAGATAGTTTGTAGAAAAAAATCCATTGATGTTTCTAAATAATTTATTCTGTTAGGATTTCTTCCACAGAAACTATTAGGCATCAATTTTCCAAGTTTTGTTCCTGCATTTGATTAAAAGAAAAGAAGAAAAACCGAGCGGAAAAAGCTTAGAAATCTTATGTCTAAGAAAATCTATAGGAACATAAAAACCTATTTACTTTCTTGCACCAAATTTTACCTTAACAAAAAGACTATGAAGTTGCATAATCTCCTATAGAATCGGCGCAAGAAACGAATAGAATTCTAATAGAACTTCCAGAGAATTCTCATAGAATTCCAATAGAAATTTAATAGAAAGCGCTAGGTTTTTCTGTTGAATTTTTTTATGCGTGTTATTTTGGCATGCCTGTATTCAACATTTCCCTAATAAATCGTAGAATATTCTTAGAACTCGTAGGCCTATCGAAAAATGAAGAATATCCTCTCCTGTAACGTTGATAATTAATAATAAAGGCTCGTTAACGTTTTTCAAGTGATTTTTTTTCTTGATTTTGTTTGTTGTATTCGCGAGAAAAAAGAAAGTTTTGACTACGTTTCAGTGAATTGTTCTACCTTTTATTTTCAGATTAATCCCATTCGATTAGTTAATATCACGTTATTTCTGATGAGCTTTTGATTGTTCATCTGAAAAAGCATGCCATCTTCACATTTATTCGATTATTTTTTCGCTCAAATGACGATGCCATCGGACCTGTCAAATCATTATTGAGG
>NW_021680848.1:0-228 GCF_001412515.2 Diachasma alloeum | reverse complement strand
ATCACGAAAACATTGCCGCTGAAGGACCTTGCTGTCGCCGCTGATGACCTGTTGGAGGAGTCCTCAAAAGCATCCGTCATGGCTGCTTCAAGTCACGTGAGGTTAAACACCCAACAACACACCAGCTCAGCTGCCTCGGAACTCACTGAGCTCAGACAAGCAATGACCCAGCTGATCATCTTGAACCAGAATATGGCCAAGTCCATCGAACGGCTGAGTCATGCAGTC
>NW_021680847.1:63090-112635 GCF_001412515.2 Diachasma alloeum | reverse complement strand
TGATTCTAGGGTGTTCAGATGTACATGTACTTCTGAAACACCCTGTATAGGGGGAGTGTCCCTATGGGAGGTGTCCATATATGAGGCCTATATATAGGGGCGGTGCCCATATATGGTATGTCCCCATATATGGGGGGTGTTCATATATGCGGATGCCTATATATATGGGTGGTGCCCATATATGAGGGGGTGCAGTTTGACAGGCAGTTAGAACGTCAAATCAATTATAAATTTTGTCGCCTGAGTGCGCCACTTACCGATACTTAAATGAGTATCGAACTGAATTTAACGGCAGATCAGTGTCACTCAACTGCTCCAGCGTCTCCCTCATTGGCCTCCCCATTGGCCCACGTTAATTATTAATCATTTAAAATTGGCTAAATAAATTTTTTTTTAAAGACTAGGGGGCTACGCCCCCTGCTGGCTCCGCTCACCAACCCCGCGGGGGGTTCGCCCCCCCGCTCGCTTCGCTCGCTACCCCCTTCCGGTGTGACCGAGTGGGTGTGACCGGGACGGTTTTTCCGATAGCTCTATACATACTTTACCATAAGAGGCCACAAACGTATAATTCCCCCCCATATATAGGCACCCCCATAAATGGCCACCACCATATGTAGGCACCCCCCCTATATGGGCACCCCTCATATATATAGATACCCGCCCATATATGGGCACCCCCCCGTATATGGGCACAACCCCATATATGAGCACCCCCCATATATGGACACCACCCCATATATATATAAGCACCCCCCCATATATGGACACCGCTCATATATGGGCACCCTCTCATATATGGGCACCGCCCATATATATAGGCACCCCCCATATATGAGTATAAGTGGCGCACTCAGGCGACAAAATTTATAATTGTTTTGACGTTCTAACTGCCTGTCAAACTGCACTTTTGACAAACAAATCTTGATTATTCTCTTTCAATAAACATTCTAGCCTCTCAATTGATTGATTGATGAGAAAAGTCCATGGAAACTTTATTTTTAATTAGAGAACCTACTAAACCCTCCATTTTTCATCAGAAAAACCGACCATAATAATGATAATGATGATGCCATAGGTGGACTAGTCGTGCGTGATTATACACCACAGGTGTACTCTTCGTGCGCGATCAGTGCACCACAACGGCATTACTCGTGCTTAATCGCTGCGCTACAAGTACGCTGCTCATCCGCATTCGCTGCGCCACTAGTGCACTATTCATGCGCAATCGCTGCGCCACTAGTGCACTCCTCGTACGCAATTGGTATGCCACAAGTACACTACTCGTGCGCAATCGGTACGCCACTAGTACACTACTTGTGCGTAATCGCTGGGCCACAATTGCTCTACTCGTGCGCAATCACTGCGCCACTAGTGCACTACTCGTGCGCAATTGGTATGCCACAAGTGCTCTACTCGTGCGCAATCGGTACGCCACTAGTGCACTACTTGTGCGCAATTGGTATGCCACTAGTGCAATTCTTGTGCGCAATTGGTATGCCACTAGTGCACTACTTGCGCGCAATCACTGCGCCACTGGTGCACTACTCGTGGGCAATTGGCATCCCACAAGTGCACTTCTCATGTGCAGTCCGTACGGCACTAGTGCACTCCTTGTGCGCAATTGGCATGCCACAAATGCACTACTCGTGCGCAATGGGTACGCCACTAGTGCATTACTTGTGCGCAATCGCTGCGCTACTAGTGCATTACTCGTGCGCAATTGGCATGCCACAAGTGCACTACGCGTGCGCAATCGGTACGCTACTAGTGTACTACTTGTGCGCAATTGGAATGCCACAAGTGCACTACTCGTGTGCAGTCGGTACGCCACTAGTGCACCACTTGTGCGCAATTGGCATGCCACAAATGCGCTACTTGTGCGCAATGGGTACGCCACTAGTGCATTACTTGTGCGCAATCGCTGCGCCACTGGTGCACTACTCGTGCGCAATTGGCATGCCACAAGTGCTCTATTCATGCGTAATCAGTACGCCACTAGTGCCCTACTTGTGCGCAATCGCTGCACCACTAGTGCACCACTCGTGCGCAATCGCTGCGCCGCAATTCCACTACTGATGTGCAATTGGTATGCCACAACTTCTCTACTCGTACGCAATCGTTATGCCACTTGTGCACTACTCCACCAGTGCACTACTCCCCAAGTACACTACTCGTGCGCAAGTGGTGCGGAGCGGGTGCACTACTCGTCAGCAATTGGGGCGCCACAAAAGTACTACAGGTGTGCAATTGGTGCGCCAAAAGTGTACTACTCGCGCGCAATAGGTGCGAAATAGATGCATTAGGTGCATTGATTGTATTGTACTCGACTATTACATTTGTTGTATGTGACTAATGCACCTATGACTTTTGATATTAATGCAGGTATTGCGCATGATCAGTCGTCCTGTGGCACACGTACTGCGCCCGTGTAGTGCATTAGTAGAGCACTGATGGCACTCCCGAGTAAAGTAATTCTGGTGCACCGATTGCGCATGACTATTGCACTTATAAGGCACTTATTATGCACGAATAGTGTACTTCAGGCATACCGATTGCGCACGAGTAGAGCACTCGTGGCGCACTGATTGCGCACGAGTAGTGTACTTGTGGGACAGCTATTGTCGATCCGTAGCGAACTTGTAGCGTATCTATTGCGCATGAGAAGTGCAACTATGGCATTCCAATTGCGCATTAGTACTGCACTTGTGGAGGCACCGATTGTGCACGAGTAGTGTACTTGTAGCATGCCAATTGCCCATCAGTAGTGCACTTGTGGCCACCGATGGCGCACGAGTAGTGTACTTGTCGCATTTCAATTGCACATCAGTAGTGCAGTTATGGCACACCGATGGCGCACGAGTAGTGCACTAGTGGCGTACCGATTGCGCACGAGAATCGCACTTATGGCATACGAATTGCGCATCGGTACCGCACTCCTGGCGCACCGATCGTGCACGAGTAGTGTACTTATGGCGCAGCTATTGTCGACCAGTAGCGGACTTGTGGCGTATTTATTGCGCATGAGAAGTGCACCTATGTCATTCCAATTACGCATTAGTAGTGCACTTGTATGTTGCACACCAGCAGAATTTATGCCTTAAAAACATCTAAGGTTGACCGAGTAAAATAGCCCAAGGGATAATATCGATACGCAAAATACCGGTCGAAAAATATCTTTGATTGTGATAATTCAGTACGGCTTTAAACAGGAAGGGTAGGGGGAGTGGGGATAGTGAGACGATATGGACAAGTTCTGAAATTCGGAGATGCGGAGGAGGCCACAATAGCTCAATTGGCAGAGCACCTGTCCGGCAAACAGAAGATGTGGGATCATACCCCACTTGTGTTCGAGCCCGTGTGCCTCCGAATTTTTTAATTTGTGCATTGATAATTATTCAATTATTACCCTCGTATAGAGGTCCGGAAAGTCGATGGATAGCATATAGCATCCCACTTTCCATGTAATTTATGCCTTAAAAACATCTAAGGTTGACCGAGTAGAATAGCCCAGGGGATAATATAGATGTAATTTATTTTTTATTTTTAAATGATATTTTTTATATTCTTTGAAAAATGTAGAAGAAGGTCGTATAAACATTTCCTTACAGAATTGTAGCTCCGTATTTCAGATGATTCTGACAGGGAACCCTAGGTAGGTGTCCGTCTCCGATTTTGATGAAACTCATGTATGTTATGGGGGAGTCAAAACTAAGGGACACGTATTTTTTCTTATCGACTAATGCGTGGATTTTGGGGGCAAAACTATCCTCTGAAGTAGGCCACTTCTCAGGTTATTTTGTCGTTTGCGTATATAAAGACAATACTCAGACAAATATTTTGCCATGTAAAAGGAAGCTTATGATGAATGATGAATATGTGTGTTAAAATCATTCCCAGGGGTTGAAATTTAGGAGGTGAACTACCCCGTGAGAAATTATTTTTATAATTAAAAAAAAATATATTACTCAGAATTTCATCGAACCAATTCCATTCGAAAGATCATTTAAAAAGACAGAATACCTTTTCTTGCATTTTTTCTACAAATTGCAATTTAATAGCGAAAACATCAACTTCCATTAACTGTCCTATCTTTCAATTTTCCGCGGGGTAAATCGAAGCTTGTGTGGGATAAAAAAATTAACAGTCAAATTCGTATCCGGTGTGGTGAATGTGGGGGGTAAGTATACTTCTGACAAGTCAGTCTTCGATAAAACAAAAAAACATGGTTTCAAATTTTATGAAATCATTTCTATTTGCAACGTAAGGACAAGATACGAAGTACCTTATTTTGTTCTTGTTTTCTTCAATCGAAATTCGAACCCATCGAGTAGATAAATAATAATTTGCAAATCGTCAAATCTGCTGCCTATTTACTTTTCATGTAGTTTCTCTCAACGAATCGCCATGACAGCCTTCCCAACATCACAAGCATTTGATGACAACTCGATATGAAAATATGACAATAATTATAGTAATTACTGAAGAGTGGGATTCCAAGTAAACATGTCCAATTTGATTTTGACCCTTATTGAGTGTACTGATGAGTTCGCGACCAGTTATGCCCGGCTGGACTTGGATAATTGAATGCCGTTAACTCTTTATAAGTTACAAACGGGTTGAGCTAAGTGAGTTAGTAATCGGTGGTGGACTCATTATAACCGACAATAATCGTCCCTACGAGTATTGTTGCGTTTGGAACCTACGAGTTACACGTCAGGTACAGCCTACGAGTCAGTAACCCACAATAAACTCATAGGTTCCCAATGCACGTTAGGGGCTCCCGACGAAATTTCTACTCAGGTAGGGTCAGTTTAATAAGAATCGACACTTCATTTTTCTTCAAAAAATGTTGTTGAAAAAATGTTGCAGGAAGCTGAAATTTGGTATGATTGTAGGTCGTATGATACTACAGAGGTGTATTGTTCCCGAGTTGAATCGGATGAGTAGTTTTGAAGATATTCACCTTTTTGTACAAAAGTATTATGCTCAATATCTCCTGAACTACTTGGCCGATTTACTTTTTTTTTCAAAATATTTGTCATGGTATCTTCTATCAAGATCATTTAAAATATACATACCCTTCCATACAAAGTTTTCGAGATATCAGCGTTTTTCCAATTTTTTCATTTCTAAGTCAATGTGGTGTCCATAATACGCGTAAAACTTGGGCTAGACATCTGAGATTTTGTGTACTAATTAGTATTATGAGCCTACAGTTATGAGTAAAATTTTGTGTCAATCGATCCAGTAAATCCGGGCATAAAGCAATTTATCAGAAAATATTTTTTTCAAAAAAATTACAAATTGGAATTTTGTCAATGATTTCCGTCTCTATCCGACTTAAAAAGTCATAACAAAAATTTATGTTATTTCATATTTGATGAATTGTCATAGCTATGACGGAGACAGAGGTCGACATGTTCTATTTTTCTAATTAAGAGGTGTAAATCTTCTACTTCTTTTTATTATCAAAAATAGGTTCGTTAGTTAATGTTGTGTTTCATATAAATATTATGTAAATACTCATGCTTAAGTTAGATTGGATTAGTATTTCAGCTCATGATATGATTCTAATTGTACGTGCCTGAAGAATCAGACACTTTCGCGGAAATACGTTTCGAGAGGAAGACTTTTTTTGTCCTTCTTATCTCTATAATTATATGTTTTAATTTAGTAAAGAGACGAGCACCATGGATAAGCGTTTTGTAGGATGTCTTCATCAAGATATTTCAGTCGTAAATACGGGCAAAATTCTCGTTCCTCGATAACTAAATGCAGGCCGATTCCGCTCATTTTTTAAAATCTCTCATTAATTCTCAGCTATGCAAGGCGAAATACATGTTTATGTTCAGTGCCGTGTGTGTCTGTGGAACAATATAGTGTCAAGTATAGGTCCGTTTGAGAGAACAAAAAATTTATTAATGATTTTAGGGCGAAATGAATAGTGTAGGATATTCTACACTAATAGGAAAATAGAAAAAAAAGATACAAAAAGTGATAAGACGCGTCCATGGAATATAAAAATAGAAAAAAATATCTTTAATAAAAGGACGATCGAAGTTATCTTGTTTACACGATAAGTTGATTAAAAATGGAGATAGAGAGTTGAAATTTTGTATGCTTCAAGCTTTTATAACAAAAGGTTGGTATTGTGGATGGGGTCAATTGGCCGAGCGGTTCCAGAGTTATTCAACCATTTGTGTAAATATATTTCTTACAATTTCTCCTGAACTACTGGACGGATTAAAATTTTTTTTTCCAAATACTTGTCTCGGTGGCCACCATCTAGATCAATCAAAATATGTATACTCGTCCATACAAAAAATCAGAGATATTCCCGTTTTTTAGTTTTTCAAATTTTTTCATTCTTGTACGCACGATATTTTGAGAAAAAATAAAAATAGTAAGTTGAAATTTGGTGTGATTATAGCTCTTACAATATTGAAGGTTCGTATTTTAGATAGGCGCAATCGGCCGAGCAGTTTCGGAGAAACTTAACCTTTTGTACAAATCTATTTCATTAAAAGGTTGAACATCTTCCTCTAGACATCCTGTAGCATGTGGTTACAGTTGTATACCTGTCACAAGGACAGGGAATTGCTACGGATCCATTAGGAAGCATACTACCAATGGAATTGGTAGAAATAATAAAAGAAAAGGCCTAATAACGCAAAAAGTAACGGTCACATACCTTCTGTCGGATGGCCTCGAACCCCTGCTTATTTAATTTTTCCTCGAGGAATAAAATTGTCTCAAGAACCTCTGGGACGTGTATTTTCAAATGGACGCGGTGCCGATGACTACTGGTTATATGAATCGTGCACCAAGTCCCTACTGGAGGATTTTTTTATTTTTCTGCGGTGAATAAAGTGGTCTCAAAGACCTCTGGGACGTGTATTTTCAAATGGACGTGGGGCCGATGACCACTGGGGATTTCAATCCTGCATCAAGTCACTACTAGACTATTTTTCAATTATTCCTCGAGGAATAAAGTGGTCTCGATAAACTTTGGGACATGTATTTTCGGACGCACGTAGTCCCCATGACCGCTGGACATTTCAATTATAATTGCACGTTTGAAGTGTTAATTGCACCCAAAACTATCAATTCCAGGAATAAATGAGTGAGTATGAATATTATAAATGATATCAAAATAAGAAGCCGGCCAATTTAGAATGTTAAGTCAATAGTACCACCGATTGTTTACTTCACTCATGCACTACTCTTTCATTTTTATCAATTTCCTATAGATTTCCTCTAAATTTCAAATACCTTAAACGATAATAATCCCAGTTCTTACATGCCTGTCATTCATAATATTATGAAGAATAATAAGCTAAGAAACCACCGAGCATGATTCAATGAGAGCTCTCTTGTCGCCTACGTCAACGCAATCGGTTATAGCTTAGTTCCACGCGGTCTCACATTGTAAATAATATTTCAGGCCCTATATTGAAACCCCCTGTAAAAATTTTATAGTGAATTTTCCGATGTACACTCGATGACATATATTTTTTTTAGAATTTTTGAGACCTGCAAACATGTTTTTTTATCAACTTTCCAATTTGTTCATTACAAAACGTTTTGTTAATTGGACTTTCTTACTAAAATAAAATTGTTGTATGAATCTATGACTCCTTGCCAATAAAAAAGTAATGAATAATTTCTTCGATACAACCAATATTTATCGTTATGATATTATAAACAATTGCTTACCTCGAGACACCTACAATTTTGTATGTTGTACAACTTTTGAAAACAATTTTTTTTCCTTGCGTTTACTAACATTTCTCAACCTCTTCTGCAACATATTCAAAAATCTAGCAAAACTATTTTTTGGCCCATTGAAAGAGTGTGGAATGCCTCTTATGCACCAGGTCTTTCGTACTCTATTTAAAATGATTCATCGGGAAATGAAGGGTTCCCGATAATCATGATGCTGAACCCAGCAGAACAAATAGTAGACCAAAGTTCACGGATGTACAAATAATTTTTAGGGTCCTGTCCGATGAAAATACACCGACCTTCAATTTTTGTTACTGAGAAAAATCCCTACACAGGGCTAATGAAAAACAGTCACCCCCTGGATCGCAGAAAAGTGGAGTTTTAAGATTGAACCCCCCCTTTTTAAAATTTTGCTGACAAAAAAAAATTACTCTCCAAGTGTTTCAAATCTACTTCAATTTTTCTTCTGAAAAATCTCCTCATACACCCCTTTTAACCTCCCTACAAATTTATACATATCTGAAGAAGACCAACCGAATGCTTGGGGGTAACAACTCCGAATTTCTGCTTTTAATTAACGAATAAATTTGTAATTTCAACCGTGAGACAGCCCTTCACGGAGGCTACGCGTCCGTGTATCACTGCCTACTGCCGTTATCCCATGCGAGGTTTGCCGATGTTTGTAACTCGGCCAAAAATCGATCCAATATCCGCTCGCCGAACATCGGGGTCCCGATAAAAGGCCGAACATCGGCCCAATATCTGCTTGCCGAACATAGGGGTTCTGATCAAAGGCCAAACATTGGTTCAATATCCGGGCACGCAACATCGGGGCCCCCATGAAAGGCCGCTCCACGGCCGATGATCGGAACTGTCTTAATATTTGTAGCCTATTTTTCTAATAAATGGATGGATAGCATGCATTTGTAATGTCCAAAAATTTTATACTAAGAATTTAAGCAGCGACGGAGCAGTAACAATTCTGGTGGAAATAGTTCATTTAATCGGTCCGGTTTTTCAATCCTTCCTTCGATTACGTGGGATAGTACTGAATTAATAGTAAGTTACGAACAATTGAAATTATCTGGGAATAAAATTTCTTTAACCGAGAGTGGTGACTTTTCTTGCAAATGAGGAATTCGTTTATTGTGACGCGTTGTGGACAGTCTCAACCAAACTCTTAAAAATCTTCAACTTCAACTGCCAAAAATTCATAAAAATATCAACGAGTAGAAGAAAGTGTTTCCGAGAAAGTTTCCATAATAGCCTTTAGCGCGACTAATTGCTGGTGAGGAAATTACGGATTTACCCAGGGATCTACAAATACATCGAATAATTTATAAATAACAGACCGAATTGTGAGTAACAAAATTTGTAAACCCAAATTTGAATCCTTCAGATCATTCCAGGGATAGGAATTTTAGCAACCTAGATTTCTGTAAAATCACGCTTATGTTTTTGTAAACCGAGTAGTAATACAAAATATATTTAAATTCAAATTTGATTCCCATTACAACTCCAAATGTCTTGATTAGAAATTCGTCTCAACTCAAGCCCTATCCCTAAATCAAGCCCTTTTTTCCTTATATTTTAAAAAAAGGTAAGAGTATAAAACTTTACGTCGTCCAATAATTATAAAATCTAATCATTTTAGCTTTGATTTTAATGTGACAATTAAAACATGTCCATTCGACGCTAAAATCCTTCTCTGGACATAACACATTCATCCCCTTTCCTAATATACAGAATATAGATATCGATTCGCCGAATGAAAGCCTATATATTTTAAGAATAATAACAATTAATTATAAATTATTTAATTAACTATTCTCATCGGAGTTAAACTTCCATTCACTAATTATTAATAATCATATTCGCGAATTCTTGTAGTACTTATATAGCCGAAAAAATCTGTCTTCATAAGAAATTTCAGATGGCTCAGTGGATGGCTGGCTGATAATGGACGCCAATATTGGCCGTACGTCGGTGTCTATTATGGCTCGAGGTAACGTCCCAACGATTGGCCGAACATCGGCCGAACATCCCCACCGATTATCGGGAAACTCGGCGTCGAATTTGACCCGATGTTTGGCCATTTTGTATTACCCTGCAAGGAACGGGGAAATTTCTTGTTCAGAGGACTTCCCCCATCCCTCAGGAAAAATTTTCACAAGAAATTGTTCCGATAAGTGTTTGCGTTTACTTGCACCTCTCTTTACTTCGTGGAAACTTGGATAGTATTAACCTTTCAAAAGGAATAACAATGTCCTAATTAGTACACCGCGACATTTCTTATTTAGCAGTCTTCCCCAGCCCCTGAGATACATTGAAAAAAAAACTTGGTTTTGATACATGTTTGCGTTCGGTGGCATCCCTATTTACCCCATAATAACTTTGAAAAATTAATTAAAAATCGCCTGATGGGTGCACTGGTAAATATCTTTTTCAGAAATCTTCTCCCACCCATCAAGTACATTGGAAAAAAAATCTATTATTAAAACTTTTGCGATAGTTATGTATTGTGATTTGATTGGTTGAGGGAGGTTTCAAAGTCATGGCTATATGTCCAAGGACCTCCTTTTACAAGTTCATGCTTGAGAAGGCCAACTTGCTTGTTTGTTTAAAACATGGATTTTAATGGCATGGAACACTGGGAGAAGTAGAAAAGTTATAACCCTAGAAATGGGGTTGAAAAAAAAAATATCCCAAAATGAAGTTTTTTCATGATAATTCGACAGACACAAGATACGGCTAATAAGGTGCAGTCAAAAGTTGTAGAGCTTCAAATTCCGAACAAAAAATGGGCGGGGTATTTCACTCCTATTGCTAACGCTTCATTGGTCCGTTAACGCTTAACGGAGGTGAAAAAAAAGAAACTAGTGGATTGGGCTATTGGTCGCTCGCTGCGCTCGCTCCCATTGCGGGTGGGTTGGTAGCGGATGTATTCATGTGGGTCTGTCCCGTCGGACGGGTTGCACCAACAACTTTCCGATATTATTATTCCTCCCATTTTGACTAAAAGAATCCTTTTCAACTCTCAATACTCTGTTTATTTATTCATGAGAAACCCTTGTCCGAGCGATTTTAAAACTTTTCTCCAGGGAATTTGGGAAAAACCACTGGAAAAATCACTGGAGTTTCAGAAAATCCTAGATAAATCACTGGAGTGATTGACTCTAGTGATATCCTGATGTTGACAATGCCAATTACGTCATTTATACAGGAGAAATACTTACCTTAGCCATTTTCAAACATTTCTCCAGGCAAATTTGGAAGAAATACTGGAGCGAATCACTCCAAAATCTAATCAGGTCTAAGTTACATGAAGACCTTTCGATTGCGTCCTCCATCATGTTGATCGCGCGAGTCATTCGGGAGAAATCGTTAATGAAAATTCCGTGGCATACAGACCTACATACACACATACACACACACACACATACAGACATGTTGTTTAGAAGTGTTTTAGACACCGAGAAACGTGAATAAATCGCAAAAAAATAATGATTCATTTTCAGGGTGATTATAATAACTACCCGATAGATCGGAAAGTTGATAAAATAAATAAAAAATTAGAAAAACACGGAAGAAATGTCATGGTGAAAAATAGATGAAAAAAATTGGAGAAAATGAAGAGATTTTCTTCATTATAATCGTTCGTTATGAGCATCTTCTGAGAATGAGAAATTTTTGGTTATTTTTTTCTATTTTGAATTTTTCGTTCTGGAAAAACTCGAAAACCATCAGACCAATATCAACCAAAATCTAATCCGGTCTAAGTTACATGAAGACGTATCGATTGGAGAAAAAAAAAGTTAAATCGGACCATTCGTTCACGAGAAATCGATGACCAAAATTTTGACCACATACGTACAAAGTAACACACACTGTAACATGATAAAAATTATGTACGGTTCCTCGCCTGAACTGACCGCGGATCATGGGGGAAAAATTAGTATTTTTACCTCAGCGAGGAGTCGGATCACCTAGGGCCACAATTGTCATTTTATTTTTTTTTATTTCTATTATTTACTTTCTTTTCATCATTCTCTCGAACTCTATCGATCGCGCTCACCGTGGGTTACGTGAGCTTCGCGAGGAGGGGAGTGGAGCGGAGCATCGGGAATGACTACAAGTCGGCACTACAGCAGATGACGAGTAGCACATCAACTAGCACGCACACACCGAGTCTGGGAGACTCACACCACGAAGGACGCAAGAGACGATCGACGCACGCCAGCAGGCATCTCAGGCCTCTACCTGCGAACCCCCACCGCCTCACCGATGGATCGGAGGCGCAAGGCCGCCCAGTAAAAAACTCATGCTGCAACATGGAGGGAGCATCGGATTGTGTTGGCTTCTGCGCTGTTCAATGCGGATCACATCCACCGACCGCGCAGCGCAGGTCTCAGTTCTCTGGGACTCAGAAACTGGGAATTATGACAATTTTAAAATTCCCAATTCAAAATCATATAATAACACGGATTCTCCGCGCTTCATCGCGTGATCGGGATGAGGGTAGAAAAGATTTTGAGGTTCCTCGGGGCGATGCACGGCCCCGACGGACACTCTTCGCTGGGGTTCAGCCATATTAAGTCGCTGTGCGCAATTAAAGTTTCATTATGCTCTTTGAGCTTCTTTAAATTGTTAAAACAATTATTACTTTGGTGTGTCTGGATTTTCCGGCCTTTTCGTGACGTCGCCGTACTGAGGGTCCAGACGAGTTTACCCTGGAGTTTCTCGCGTATCAAATGGTGAGCGTGATTTAATTTGTGAGTGATCGCGTAGTTTTTCGATTCATTTCTCCGGTGGCCATTTTGGACACCGTTTGAGTGTTAAAATTCGAGCCTTTTGCCTTCGAGACGCGTCACTCATTGGCCTTTGGCCTCATTCCTTTATTTTCATTAGTGAATATTAATTATTTCATTCAGATTGTTGCCGCTTATCGGTTTTGATTATGGAACTTTGTTCAATTTCTTCATTCGTGTGGCTCTCGCGTCGTCGTCGCTTGCGGGTGATCCTCGCGTCTTAGCGTCTCCCACGCATCTCTGAAGTTATTATTATTTCTTTTTGTTAATTAGTATCACTAGGTGAATTACATTTTTTTTTGGTTTGTGTAACGTCTTTGCTCGCGGGAGTCCTCTCCCGCACGTGTACAGAATCCTACGTTAACTCTCGTATGGACGAGCAAAAGATCACACTTAACTTATGATTTAAAAATATATTTTTGTCTGTGTTTTGTAAACAGTTGCATATTGTTGAGTACGCTCATTGTAGCCTGTTCCCACACGCCTCCGCGGTTATCTGAGCTAGTCGTGGAACGCGGCTCAACGGTGTGACCTTGTCCTTTGGCGGTTAAAAGGACTGGCGCCCTTTTTGGCATTTTGTCTCCTCTCGTTATTCCCGTCGTTCTAAGTCCGGGTTGAGAGAGTCCAAAGGGGTCGCTGGAAGTTCGTGGAGAACCACGCGCCTAAATCCCGCAGACGTGCTTGGAAAAATACCTCACAACTTTTTGGCGCCCAACGTGGGGCCTTCGGGCAAATCCACGGGATAAAAATTGATTCATTTTTTTTGTTCTTTCGATAATTGAAAATTATTTGGTGTAACTTTATCTGAAATTTTATTTCGGAAAATTAAATTGTATTAAATTCACGCGTATTCGAATTGAAATTTCTCGTGACTTACTTTCATGGGGTGAGTTATTCGCGCTGAATTAAATTATGTGGGGATTAATATTTCTCGGCCTCCAGTTAAACACTCGTCTTTGTATTCGGGTCAACCCATTTTATTTCGACTCTCTTTTCGGGTTTGTTTACTTCGCGCTGGAATGTCGTGCGGAGAATCGAGCAACCCTGAACACTCGGTATCGGAAGTCTCCCTCGCACAATTTCTACGGGCCGCTCTCGCTTCACGCGTTTAGTGGGACCCGTCGGCGTAGTGGGAAATTATCGATCGGCCACTATCAGCTGTTTGAGTGCGACTGCACTCTCGGATTTCTCATATTCCCGAGCGGAGTAATTGACCTCGCGCGCTATATTGCGAATGAGGGAAATTATTTTCTTTTCCCTCGTTTGTTTTTTTTTTTCCCCTTTTGCAAAAATTATATTTTGTTTGCAAAAATTATTTTTAAATTTTTCCTTGTTTTTGTTTTTTGCAAAATAATTTTTTTTTATTATTAATTTTGTTTTTACGTACAAAAAAAAAAATTTTTTTGTATTTGCAAAAGGTAATTTTTTTTTGTTGCAAAATTATTTTTTTATCAATTGGTTCTTTTGCAAAAATTATTTTTCCTGTTGATTTTTTTTTGCTTTTGCAGGGATTGTTTTTTTTTTGCTTTTGCAAATTATTTCAGTCCGAAGAGTGAATTAATTTTTCTTTCTCGTCAAGTTCAGACTTGAATTCAGATTTTGTTCGAATTTATTTCGGTTATTGATTTTTTTTTTGCTTTTGCAAGATTATTATTTTGTTTTCCCGTTGCAAGGGCTAGTTACAGTGATTTTGCTCCGGATAACCAAGTTTAGATTTGTTGGGGAATGAAGCCCTCCCATTGTATACTTCGGTTGTTAGCGCTAATCTAAAAATTTTCGTCCATTCGAGGATTAACAACTTGAATAAACATGGATGAACGTACGAATGTGACGCGTTACCACCGTTCCATGGACATCACGCGTCTTCGCGCGTTCCTGCCATCCGTCGGCGGTAGTCCAGTAGGATCACATGACGTGTTAGTCGACAGAGCGCTGCGCGCATTATTTCGCATGAAGTACGATGGAGTACCATGGTCGCTGGCCGACGATTATATTGAGGGATTGAGTGATCTCAACCTCGACGAATTCAACTTCGAGGGTGCCAATGCCGCGGGTTGGACTCGGTTCGTAATGAAGGTTCGTAGCTCCAGCAGCCCTTACCAGATCTCTCGCGCATTGACCCCGCGATTCTTCAGCACGGGGTTGCACGATCCTCAGTGCAACCTACGTCGACTACGACCACTGTCACGTCAGCCGCTGCGGACAGTGTCTTATACAACATGTCGTCCATATTTGTAAACGTAAGCCGTAGCTCACCCCCACCGGGGATCCCTCAACACACAAGCTCACCTCAAAATATTAGGGGGTTTGTGGCAGGTGATTTACCCCAATCTTCGGTTCAGCAGACCCTGAACCAAACCCCAGGAGATACCCGCGGTTCGTACTATCGGAACCAAGGTTATCCAGACCCAGTCCTCCCGGAAGTACCAACTAATACCCCGGGGAGAGACACCTCTAGATCCCAAGCACCACCCCCGAGAATGGGCGGTCATGGGACCACAAATTCGAATTGGTACGAGGGGCCTCAGTATTATCAGGGGTCCGGGGCCATTCCCCGCACTTGGTATGGTCAAGCGGTGGGCAACACCACCGTAACCACCAGTGCCTCAAATCCGAATCAAGAAGCATCGATCCTCGATCAACTCGCGTCAATTATTGACGCTCATACAAGAAATCAGCGCCATCAGCGCGTTCATTTCGCGGATGAAAGTCCAGGGCCTCCAAGGCCTACTATTTCAACCCCTAGTCATTCTCAGGCACCTACGATGCCAGCGGGACTTGACCTGCATGTATCTTCCCCAATCGCAGGTTTTTGGATGAATGGCCAATTCTATCCAAGCCCTATCGCCTCAGATGCCCGACTAGATCATCTGTCTCCTGGCCGACAAGGCAAACGTTATAACGCGGCCATGTTTGATCGAGTCTTGGGTTGGAAACTGAGCTTCTCAGGATTACCGCATGAGAGTATCGACGAGTTTATTCGTCAGTTGAGAGTGCGTCAAGAAACCTGTGGTATTCCTGACGATGAATTATTTCAAGTTCTGCCCACAATCCTTAAAGGGGTCGCATATAATTGGTTCAGAACTTTTGAACAATTACGTTCCGCGCTTCTGAGTCGCTTCTCCAGCCCTATTGATACGCGTTGTCGAGCTATTGTCAACATCGTGAACAGGACGCAGGGGCCTCTCGAAAGCGGGGCAGATTATTTGGACGCAGTTCGTTTAATGTGGCGCTTATCGAATAATACAAATTTCTCGGAAGCAGCCGGTCTTGACATCGCGTACAACCATTTACGGCCGGAGTATCATCCGATGATTCACCGCAATGATTTCACGACTTTTGACGAACTGGAAAATCTCATGCTAGATTTCGACTGGAGGCACAGTCGCACTCCGCTGAAACCTCCTCTAGACGCGCATGAGACCATTTACCCGCATTGCGCGTATGTTCCATCGCGCTACGCGAAAAAAGGGGGTAAAGCAGTTGTGGAACAGATCAATGAGGTCAGTGGGGCAACCGGGCCTCAGAAGCCCGCAAAAGTAAATTCAGATGCGAACAAATCCGAGCAGAAAAGTCAGTCTCGGAGGCCTTCCACTCAAAAAGCCCCTGCTGCTACTCAAGCTGCCGCGATTCAGCCTCCTGCTTCACCAGCACGGTCCTACTCAGCAGCGACAAAAGCTGCAAAGCCCAAAATTAATTTCTCAGCTGCCGGACGGACGTCCCCAGCTAAAACCCTTTAGGCTGGCACACCACCAGCGACGTCGACAACATCTAAGTCGACGGATTTCTGCCATAATTGCCTGAAGAACGGTCACAAACGCGCGAACTGTAAGCACCCGCAGACCGAAATATTTTGCTATGTGTGTGGGACAAGGGGTGTCAAATCACCCGATTGTAAAAATCACCCACCAAAACAGACGGCAGGGGAAAACGCAAAGGGAGCGCAGCAATAAAGGGTCCCGCGCTATCTCCCAAGGTTTCAAGGACCCAATCTACCCCTAAACCGCGCGTTTCAGACCGTCAATCCCCTAAACCTACTTTGGCTATGTCCCAGGATAAGATTTCTGAGAACGAGACGGATTTTTCGACTATCATGGTTCATAATAACCGTGGAACGCGGCTTTCTTCCAACACTAGGAATCGAGGAGCGCGTTTCAATTATTCAAGCCGGGACATCACGCAGTCTGACGTGTTCCCCAACAACTCTAAATCATTGTCTAAGAGTAAAAATCCAAGTTAGAGTCGTAAACTGAACCACGGTACCGCAGTATCACTCTATAATGACGAGACTGAATTTCCACCTACGTATGAACGTTTGTATCGCGAGAATTCCGAGCGGCTGATCACCGATTCGGAAACGAATTCCACGATAAAACGCGAATCTAGGGAAAAGGAGGTTGCAGGTGCACCCGCAACGTCACATGGGGAGGAAAGTTTCGCAGCGACTTCGAGTCATACCGCGGAAAAACCGCTAGGGGCGCGGATGTTCTTGCTGCTGTCAATTGGCTCATATGAACTGTATGCTCTGATGGATCCCGGAGCTACCAAGTCATGTCTTAGACACTTACCCGACGCGTGGATTAAAGATCTCAAGTTAAAGATTAAACCACCCACGTCCCCGATCGTTGCAATGGCTAACGGGCACGCGGAAACGGTAGCGGGGGATGTGTTAGTCCCAATCACGATTAAAGGAATGACACACATAGTAGAATTTCAGGTAACCTCTGGTTTGAATAGACCTGTGTTGTTAGGAATGGACTTTGTCCGTATTTTCGGTTTTGGCTTCGATGGTAGAGCAAATGAGTGGTGGATAGACGGTGACGATCGTCAATTCCCGATTGAAACTCGCGATTTTACCGAAGCAAATGAGATTTGTGGGTTAGTACAAACAAATGAGACTAAACGCGAAGTAATAGATAAACTCGTGTAGCGGTTAGTACTCCCACCGCGTGAAAAAATTAAATTCACGAATTTAACGTCTCATAAAATCATAGGGCCGCGTGACCATACACCATTTAGGTTGAAAGGTTACCCAATGTCCCCAATTATCCAACAAGAACTCGTGCGGCAAGTAAAAGCACTCGTGGAGGCTGGAGTTATTCGCCCATCTGAGAGTGCCTGGAATAATCCCATCGTCATGGTGAAAAAGCCTCACGGAAAATGGCGATTATGTCTTGATTTCCGCTGGNCCTCACGGTAAATGGCGATTATGTCTTGATTTCCGCTGGTTGAATAAATTAACGAAAAAGGACGCGTATTCCATCCAGAATTTGGTCGTAATTTTGGACAAGCTACGTTCCGCGCATTATATCACCACATTAGATCTCAAACAGGCCTATCACCAAGTGCCTCTGGATCCAGAAATCCGCGAATTAACTGCGGTTTCTGTTCCCGGTCTGGGCACGTTCGAATTTGTAGGGATGCCATTTGGTTTAACGAATGCACCCGCGACGTTTCAACGTCTNTGGTTGAATAAATTAACGAAAAAGGACGCGTATTCCATCCAGAATTTGGTCGTAATTTTGGACAAGCTACGTTCCGCGCATTATATCACCACATTAGATCTCAAACAGGCCTATCACCAAGTGCCTCTGGATCCAGAAATCCGCGAATTAACTGCGGTTTCTGTTCCCGGTCTGGGCACGTTCAAATTTGTAGGGATGCCATTTGGTTTAACGAATGCACCCGCGACGTTTCAACGTCTAGCAGATAGGATTATCGGTCCTGAGCTTGAGCCCTTCGCGTTTGCGTACTTAGACGACATCATTGTCGTCACTCAGACCTTTGAAGATCATCTCAAGTATCTGGAATTAGTTCTCACGAGGCTGCGCGATGCAAACCTCGAAATAAATTTGGAAAAAAGCGTGTTTTGTAGTAACCGCGTCCAATATTTGGGGTTTATCGTGGATGAAACTGGGCTGCATATCGACCCTTCGAAGGTCGAACCAGTCTTAAATTATCCGGAACTAAGTACCATACGTCAAATTCGACGTTTCCTCGATATGTCATCATGGTATCGGCGTTTTATTCCCGACTTTGCCGCGATGGCCGAGCCTATTACGCGCCTCTCGCGCAAAAATACTAAGTGGAATTGGGGGGATGAACAATCGACTGCATTCACGTGTATTAAGGCCGCTCTGTCGACTGCACCAGTATTATTCTGCCCTGATTTTTCGGTACCATTCACGATTCAAATCGATGCGAGTGCTTACGGTCTTGGAGCCGTCCTCACACAAACAGTTGATGGAGTCGAATATGTGATCGCGTTCGCCAGTAGGACATTAACTAAGCCTGAGCGAAATTATTCAGTTACACAAAAAGAGTGTCTCGCGGTCGTGTGGGCTATTGATCATTTTAGATGATACATTGAAGGATATCACTTCACGATTATTACCGATCACAGCTCATTACAGTGGCTCCATAATTTGAAAGACCCGGCCGGCCGGTTAGGAAGTTGGGCACTAGCGTTAGAAGAGTAGGATTATAATTTAGTTCATCGACCTGGCAAGCTCCATGACGTTCCAGATGCATTATCGCGAATGTACGAGGACGAGTGTACCGAGGCCGATGAAAATGAGGTTAACGCTGTTGAAAACCCCGACTTGTCGACGAAAATTGGAAGTGAGAGTGCAGCAGAGGTGGAAGATGAGTGGTATTCACGCAGAAAGGCATCTGTAATCCGAGAACCAGCTAAGTTCAAGGGGTGGAAGGTGGAGAACGATCAACTGTTTCGATACCGACCAAACCTCCTGGTTTCGACGGTTGCGGAGGACCTCGATGCGTGGAAGCTCGTTCCCCCAAGGTCGTCACGAATAGATATTATTTCTGAATCTCATGACTTACCGCGTTCAGGTCATTTTGGAATCGAAAAGACGCAAACTCGAGTAGCCCTCNTCAGGAATGTCGGAAGACGTAGCCAAATACGTCACATCATGTGGAGTTTGTCAGACGTGTAAAGTCTCACAGTTACAACATGCGGGTTTGATGGGACAACGCGTTTTTCATGAGCGGTGGACAGTCGTTGCCGCGGATATCATGGGCCCTTTCCCTCCGAGCGAATCAAGTTATTGTTACCTCTTAGTTTTTCAAGATCTGTTCACTAAGTGGGTGGAGGTGGCCCCATTGAAAAAGGCAGATGGTAAATCTATCATCGCCGAATTTGAAAGTCTGATAATATTTTGCTGGGGAACACCTAGAGTGATCCTTACAGATAATGGTACGGAATTCAAAAATAAATTAATGCCGGAGATGGCGAGATCTTTTGATNCGAGGGAGCATCGGATTATGTTGGCTTCTGCGATGTTCAATGTGGATCACATCCACCGACCGCGCAGCGCAGGTCTCAGTTCTCTGGGACTCANTCTCAAGACGATGATTATCTGTTTTATTGAACAGGACCATCGAGAATGGGATTCACACTTGCACGAATTTCGGTCAGCATATAATACAGTTCACTCCATGGCTCGCCCGCATTCTTGAATTTCGGTCGTCAGCCCCGCGATAGTTTATTTCCGCGGAGAATGAAGGCACTCGACGAAGAAATCGCGGTACCGAACACGGCCAGATAGACAAAACGTATGGAACGCATGACGGAAATTTATGATTTAATTACCGACAACCTAGATGAATCTTTCGAGCAACAAGCTCGTTACTACAATCGTCATCATCGTGACGTAAAATTTGCAGAAGGCGATTTAGTTAGGTGTGATATCCGAACATTATCCTCGGGGCCGAAGGGCTTTACGTCGAAACTAGCGCATAAATGGAGCACTAAACTATATCGAATAAAAGACATTAACTCCGATTTCGTTTACGAGTTATTAGATGAGGAAGGGAGAGTCGCGGGACGCCACCACATTAAAGATTTAAAACTCGTCTTAACCGCGGATGACGAGCGACTGGCACGTGACTCGGACGACAAATGAGCCACGGCACAAACTTCCCCTTAAAACCTCATACCATTTACTCATTATTAACCCCTAACATTATATGTCTGTTTAGGTTGTTTTTTTTTCTATGGCAGAATTGCCCTTGGTTTTTTTTTGTTTCATGGCTACTGGGTCCCGCTCCTCGCGGGCCTTGGTGAAATTTAGTTTATCGGAGACATCATTGCACGTCATATTACACTCACAGGCGCTTGCCCCGATAGTTCAGTCTGGGGGGGGGGCAGTTGTAACATGATAAAAATCATGTACGGTTCCTCGCCTGAACTGACCGCGGATCATGGGGGGAAAATTAGTATTTTTACCTCAGCGAGGAGTCGGATCACCCAGGGCCACAATTGGCATTTTATTTTTTTTTATTTCTATTATTTACTTTCTTTTCATCATTCTCTCGAACTCTGTCGATCGCGCTCACCGTGGGCTACGTGAGCTTCGCGACGAGGGGAGTGGAGCGGAGCATCGGGAATGACTACAAGTCGGCACTACAGCAGATGACGAGTAGCGCACCAACTAGCACGCACACACCGAGTCTGGGAGACTCACACCACGAAGGACGCAAGAGACGATCGACGCACGCCAGCAGGCATCTCAGGCCTCTACGTGCGAACCCCCACCGCCTCACCGATGAATCGGGGGCGCAAGGCCGCCCAGTAAAAAACTCATGCTGCAACATCGAGGGAGCATCGGATTATGTTGGCTTCTGCGATGTTCAATGTGGATCACATCCACCGACCGCGCAGCGCAGGTCTCAGTTCTCTGGGACTCAGGAACTGGGAATTATGACAATTTTAAAATTCCCAATTCAAAATCATATAATAACGCGGATTTTCCGCGCTTCATCGCGTGATCGGGGTGGGGATAGAAAAGATTTTGAGGTTCCTCGGGGTGATGTACGGCCCCGACGGACACTCTTCGCTAGGGTTCAGCCATATTCAGTCGCTCTGCGCAATTAAAGTTTTATTATGCTCTTTGAGCTTCTTTAAATTGTTAAAACAATTATTGCTTTGGTGTGCCTGGATTTTCCGGCCTTTTCCTGACGTCGCCGTACTGAGGGTCCAGACGAGTTTACCCTGGAGTTTCTCGCGTATCAAACGGTGAGCGTGATTTAATTTGTGAGTGCTCGCGTAGTTTTTCGATTCATTTCTCCGGTGGCCATTTTGGACACCGTTTGAGTGTTAAAATTCGAGCCTTTTCCCTTCGGGACGCGGCACTCAGTGGCCTTTGGCCTCATTCCTTTATTTTCATTAGTGAATATTAATTATTTCATTGAGATTGTTGCCGTTTATCGGTTTTGATTTTGGAACTTTGTTCAATTTCTTCATTCGTGTGGCTCTCGCGTCGTCGTCGCTTGCGGGTGATCCTCGCGTCTTAGCGTCTCCCACGCATCTCTGAAGTTATTATTATTTCTTTTTGTTAATTAGTATCACTAGGTGAATTACATTTTTTTTTTGGTTTGTATAACGTCTTTGCTCGCGGGAGTCCTCTCCCGCACGTGTACAGAATCCTACGTTAACTCTCGTATGGACGAGCAAAAGATCACACTTAACTTATGATTTAAAAATATATTTTTGTCTGTGTTTTGTAAACAGTTGCATATTGTTGAGTACGCTCATTGTAGCCTGTTCCCACACGCCTCCGCGGTTATCTGAGCTAGTCGTGGAACGCGGCTCAACGGTGTGACCTTGTCCTCTGGCGGTTAAAAGGACTGGCGCCCTTTTTGGCATTTTGTCTCCTCTCGTTATTGCCGTCGTTCTAAGTCCGGGTTGAGAGAGTCCAAAGGGGTCGCTGGAAGTTCGTGGAGAACCACGCGCCTGAATCCCGCACACGCGCTTGGAAAAATACCTCACATCACACACACACACACACACACACACACACACACACCCACAGACATTTTGTTAAAAACTATCGAGGAACATTAGAAACACCTTGAAACGTGGAGATATCATGGAAAATCGATTTTTCATTTTCGGGGGCATTACAATAACTTCCCTGCCCGGGAAGTTGAAAAGGTACAAAAAATAACATCTGCCAATTGTAATTAATTTAAAATAATTTGAACTTCCAGAAATTTTTATCTCACAGTTTGATTCCCATTTGAAGTGAATTTTCCGTCAAACAAAATCTGAACTTTTAATCCAAACGATATATTTTCGATTTTTTTTCTAATCATCTTTATTATTAAATTTATTACAAATTTAGTTGAACAATTTTCCGGTAGCTTCTGTACATTACGAGATATATGCGTTTATCTGATTCCTCCTCCAAACTCTGGCTCCCGCGGAGCACCCCTGCTGAGAGAGATGAACAGATACGTTCATGCCGTTGGCACTCGTAGTCCAGTGAATGAGGTCTGGAAATGCATGGTTTTGAAAGCCAGCTTGCGTTTTTGTATATAAATCAGTTTTTTTATTGTTATAAACATATGAGACTAATCAGCGTGCTCACCCTCCAGGGAGGGGTAGAAAAATTTGAAAATTACCCCCAAAAATTTGTCTTTCTACAATAACTCAAGAAATACTCGAGTTACGATGTAAAAGGTAGAAAACAAAGTTGTAGAGCGTGAAATTATCGACAAAAAAGGTATTGATGACTTCACCCCTATTCTGCGTCGTTCATCCCCCAGAGCCGTTGGAAAATGTGGGGTGAGAAATTTTTAAAAAAACATCGAAGAAAGAACTTTTTTCAATTTTTTCGTCTTGCTGAACGTTGAAAAAGGTTCCAGCGTCAAGTCTAATTTTTTCCACCTCATTGGGAAGCAATTTTCATGTATTTACAACTTAAAATTGAGTATAACTTTTTTGTTAATTGATGAATTTTTGTTTCTTCTCATAATTTTTATTATAATTTCCCCAACAGTCTTTGTAGGAAATATTTTCCTCTATCTCTGACAGGTATTAAATTCAACGCGATTTTCTATTTCTACCCCTCCAGGTAGGTTCTGACTGAGAACCCTTGGTGCGAGAGACAACACAATGAGTATCTGTCGGCGCCGCTCGCACGCACACCAGCCTCTCTCCGACTCAATGCGCTTGCGCGTGACGTCAACGTATAGTCAGAGTGTCAGAAATGAGTGTGCAACAAATTTTTGTATTTTCCCGAAAATTTGTGCCGAAAGGTCGTATAATGACCTCTCCAAGGGAGAGTGAATCTTCACGTTTTAGATGATCCTGAATCATCTGAGCATAACTTTTGGGGACATTTTTTTTTCATTTTTTCAAAGGACATTTTCACATTTTTTCCAAATTGGGCCAAAAGGTCTGATAATGACCTCTCCAGGGGAGAGTGAATCTCCACGTTTCAGATGATTTTGAATCATCTAAGCATAACTTTTGGGGACATTTTTTTTTTTCATTTCTTCAATGGAGGTTATCAAATTTTTTCCGAATTTGAGCCAAAAGATCGTATAATGAACTCTCTAGGGGAGAGTGAATCTCCACGTTTCAGATGATTCTGAATCATCTGAGCATAACTTTTGGGGACATTTTTCTTCATTTTTTCAAGGGGGATTTTCAAATTTTTTCAAAATTTGGGCCAAAAGGCCTGATAATGAACTCCAGGGGAGAGTGAATTTCCACGTTTCAGGTAATTCTGAATCATCTGAGCATAACTTTTGGGGACATTTATTTTTCATTTTTTCAAGGGGGATCTTCAAATTTNTCACGTTTTAGATGATCCTGAATCATCTGAGCATAACTTTTGGGGACATTTTTTTTTCATTTTTTCAAAGGACATTTTCACATTTTTTCCAAATTGGGCCAAAAGGTCTGATAATGACCTCTCCAAGGGAGAGTGAATCTTCACGTTTTAGATGATCCTGAATCATCTGAGCATAACTTTTGGGGACATTTTTTTTTTCATTTTTTCAAAGGACATTTTCACATTTTTTCCAAATTGGGCCAAAAGGTCTGATAATGACCTCTCCAAGGGAGAGTGAATCTTCACGTTTTAGATGATCCTGAATCATCTGAGCATAACTTTTGGGGACATTTTTTTTTCATTTTTTCAAAGGACATTTTCACATTTTTTCCAAATTGGGCCAAAAGGTCTGATAATGACCTCTCCAGGGGAGAGTGAATCTCCACGTTTCAGATGATTTTGAATCATCTAAGCATAACTTTTGGGGACATTTTTTTTTTTCATTTCTTCAATGGAGGTTATCAAATTTTTTCCGAATTTGAGCCAAAAGATCGTATAATGAACTCTCTAGGGGAGAGTGAATCTCCACGTTTCAGATGATTCTGAATCATCTGAGCATAACTTTTGGGGACATTTTTCTTCATTTTTTCAAGGGGGATTTTCAAATTTTTTCAAAATTTGGGCCAAAAGGCCTGATAATGAACTCCAGGGGAGAGTGAATTTCCACGTTTCAGGTAATTCTGAATCATCTGAGCATAACTTTTGGGGACATTTATTTTTCATTTTTTCAAGGGGGATCTTCAAATTTTTTCCGAATTTGGGCTAAAAGGTCTGATAATGACCTCTCCAGGAGAGAGTGAATCTCCACGTTTCATATCATTTGGAATCATCTGAGCATAGCTTTAAGGGACTTTTTTTTTCATTTTTTCAAGGGAGATTTTCAAATTTTTTCCGAATTTGGGCTAAAAGGTCTGATAATGACCTCTCCAGGAGAGAGTGAATCTCCACGTTTCATATCATTTGGAATCATCTGAGCATAGCTTTAAGGGACTTTTTTTTTCATTTTTTCAAGGGAGATTTTCAAATTTTTTCCGAATTTGAGCCAAAAGGTCGCATAATGACGTCCTCAGGGGAGAGTGAATCTCCACGTTTCAGGTGATTCTGAATCATCTAAGTATAACTTTTGGGGACCATTCTTTTTTGTTTTTCAATGGGGATTTTCCAATTTGACCCAATTTGGAAAAAAATTGAAAATCCCCCTTGAAAAAATGGAAAAAAAAATTCCCTAAAAGTTATACTTAGATGATTCAAAATCATCTGAAACGTGGAGATTCACTCCCCTGGAGAGGTCATTATCAGACCTTTTGGCCCAATTTGGAAACAATGTGGAAATGTCCTTTGAAAAAATGAAAAAAAAAATGTCCCCAAAAGCTATGCTCAGATGATTCAGAATCATCTGAAACGTGGAGATTCACTTTCCCCTGGAGAGGTCATTATACGACCTTTCGGCACAAATTTTCGGGAAAATACAAAAATTTGTCGCACGCTCATTTTCTGACACTCTGACTATACGGTGACGTCACTCGCAAGCGCATTGAGTCGGAGAGAGGCTAGTGTGCGTGCGAGCGGCGCCGACAGATACTCATTGTGTTGTCTCTCGCACCAAGGGTTCTCAGTCAGAACCTACCTGGAGGGGTAGAAATAGAAAATCGCGTTCTACGTAATACCTGTCGGAGATAGAGGAAAATATTTCCTGCAAAAACTGTTGGAGAAATTATAATAAACCTTATGAAAAGAAAAAAAAATTCATCAATTTACAAAAAAGTTATACTCAATTTTAAGTTGTAATTACATGAAAATTGCTTCCCGATGGGGTGAAAAAAATGAGACTTGAAGCTGGAACCTCTTTGAACGTTCAGCAAGACGAAAAAATTGAAAAAAGTTATTTTTTCTGTTTTTCTTGAATTTTTCTCACCCTACATGTTCCAACGGCTCTGGGGGATGAACGATGCAGAATAGGGGTTCACCCATCAATATCTTTTTTGTAGAGAATTTCGCGCTCTACAACTTTGTTCGTTATCTTTTACATCGTAACTCGAGTATTTCTCGAGTTATTTTAGAAAAACTCGTTTTTGGGGATAATTTCCAATTTTTTCCACCCCTCCCTGGAGGGTGAGCACCCTGATTAGTCTCATATGTTGATTACAATAAAAAAAACTGATTTATATACAAAAGCGTAAGCTGGCTTTCAAAACCATGCATTTCCAGACCTCATTCACTGGACTATCGCATCAGCATTTCGATGGCTATGTGCATACGCGTGACGTCACCGTCAGATCCAAAGAGGATAGACTGAAGTAGGGGCTCAGATCAGTGGGATCTGGCGACCCCAAGCCAGAATTAGTATCACCTCAACGGAGGGATGGCGCCACGGTCGATTCTGTCGGCTGGGCGAGCTGCTTGTATCGTCGCGACCATATGACAATGGTCTTCGGTTTTAGTTAGAATTCTCCCCACTGCTATGGTAGGAGCTCCGAACTCGGAATAGTGGGGGTAAAGTATATTGCAGTCACGCTGTCACAGGAATAGGTTCGAAGGGGAACTTGTGTGCTCCTTGTCCTGAAATGTTTTCTTTATATTTTTCAGTTGATTCATTCGCTCACTCATTCATATTAAGGGATGAAATCAACGCTTCTCGATGGAGAATGAAATTCTCCATCCATCAACCCCCGTTTCATCCCTGAATCTCTGTAATAAAAGAAGAAAAACTGCGACGAAAATCAAAGCGCTGCAAGAAACCTAACGATTTCTCGATGCAAAGTAGCTCCCGATAATTCGCCCGCTGATTACAAAATCGTGTCTCCTCTCTTAATTAACATTAAGAAATGAAACCAACGCTGTTCGACGGAGAATCAAATTCTTCATCCATCAACCCCCATTTTATCCCTTAATCTCTGTAATAAAAAAATTAAAACTGCGACGAAAGTCAAAGCGCTGCAAGAAACCTAATGGTTTCTCGGTGCAAAGTAACTAACCGATAATTCTCCCGCTAATGAAACAAATCGTCTCTCACCTCGTGATTAATATTAAGGAACGAAACCAACGCTGTTCGATGGAGAATGAAATCAGCGGCGAATTATCGAAAGTCACTGTGCGCCGAGAAACCATTAGGTTTCTTGCAGCGCTTTGATTTTCATGGCAGTTTTAATTTTTTTTATTACAGGGATGAAGGGATGAGACCGGGGTTGATGGATGGAGAATTTCATTCTCCATCGACCAGCGTCGGTTTCATTCCTTGATGTTAATTAGGAGTGGAGAGACGATTTTTTAATTAGCGAGTGATTTATCGGGAGTTACTTTGCAACGAGAAACCATTAGGTTTCTTGCAGCGCTTTTACTATAGTCGCAGTTTTCATTTTTGTTATTACAGAGATTAAGGGATGAAACGGGGGTTGATGGATGAAGAATTTCACTCTTCATCGAGCAGCGTTGGTTTCATCCCTTAATATTAGCGGGCGAATAAATCAACTGAAAACCATAAAGAAAACATTGAGGACAAGGAAGACACAAGTTCCCCTTCGAACCTATTCCTGTGACAGCGGGACTGAATTAAAAATTCAGTTTTCGTGTTGATCTAGTTTCTTTTAATTTTTTTACATCATAATTAGATAATAGAAAGGAAATACATTGGTTTTTCTTTATTATAAAGAAAAACGTTTTAAAATTTTCAAAATGGAAAAATTTTTTTTTTCAATTTTTAATTATCCTTCTCTACATTTTTCGTATTTTCTATTTCTGTGAACGTAATACGTTTCCAGAAATTAAAAATATTAATCTCCCTTTATTTTTCAAAAAATAAAAAAACAATTCTGAAAATTTCGGAAAGAGAAAGATAAATAGATTTTTTCATTTTATTGATAGTGATTGATGATTTCTCTCTGCAATTTCCTTCTTCGGTTCCATTGAAATGACATCAAAGAAATGTAGAATGTTCATATCTGTTCATATTTTCAGATCATTGATACTAATAATTTGAAGAAAAAGAAGGAATTGAAAAATTTCAGGTGTGATAATGGCAAATTGTTCGTCAATCTGTATTCTTACGTGATTTATGGAAAACTAGGTAAACAGGCGCGCTGACGCGCGCGGCGACCTTCTGATTAATAACATTGTCGTAGTCAAGGAAACTGTTGATTAAATCCATTATGATGGCTTCCGGGTGGATGCCGCGTCTAGATTCAGCTTTTTGCCGAGGTTTCGCAAACATTTCAGTCTGCATCATCAGGGCTAGGTTGCTCCGATACTGAAGCTCCCCGTTGTAAGGAAGTTCTTGTATACCCCCTGACCCCTGGAGGGGGTCGGTAGAGTGGTGGGGGGTCGGTAGAGTGGTGGGGGGTACCCTAGCCAATCAATATGTTTTTAATTTATCAGCTGGTCAATTAAAAAACCGGGAGGACGGTGTGCCAAATTGGATTGGTGTGGTTTCCTCGATCCCTATTGAGATTGTTCAGATGTTTTTGGATCTCGAGATCTTCGCGATGTTTTCTGGCGAAATATCCTTGTGAGCTGCCAACAATTTCTGTCTTGTCATATTGGATAGAGTGTCCATCCAATATTCAGCCAGTGCAGATTGCTCGATATGGCTATTTTTTGCACACCGTTGATGTTCTTTGATCCGTGTACTGATCCTCCTCCCGTTTTCACCAATGTACACTTTTCCACAAGAGCAAGGGATTTTGTACACCCCTGGGAGACTAAGTGGTGGTCTTTGATCCTTAGTACTGAGGAGCATTTGTCCAATTTTCGTTGGTGGTTTGAAAATTGTCCTGATGTTATGGTTTTGTAGTACCTTGCTAATGCAATCGGTCGTACCATGAAGATACGGGAAAACAGCCATTTTCTGATGTTCTACTTTATCAGCAGGTTCACTCTCAGCTGAGTTCTTGTTCTTCAGCCTGTGTAAAATGCGGTGGACTTATTTGCTCTGGTATCCATTGTTATTCAATGCTTTATCCAGGTGTTGAACTTCGGCTTCCAGGTATTCAGGCTGGGTAATGGTGAGAGCTCGGTACATAAGGGAGCTTATCACCGACTTATTTTGAGAAGGGTGATGGTGTGAGAAGGCATGGAGGTATCTGTCTGTATATATAGGCTTTCGGTAGACTCGGTGACCAAGACTTCCGTCCTCATTACGATGCATTAGGACCTCTAGGAAGGGAAGAGACTTCTGTTGCTCAATCTCCATAGTGAAATTTACGCTCGGATGTTGTGAGTTGATAAAATTCAGGAAATGAGGCAACGTGTCTGCTCCATCTTTCCAGAGGACGAAAGTGTCGTCGATATACCTGAACCAAATAGATGGTTTAAGAGGAGCTGATTTAAGAACTTTGTTTTCGAAATCTTCCATAAACATGTTTGCTATGATGGGACAAATCGGTGAACTCATTGCTGCTCCGAATGTTTGTTCATAGAACTCCCCTTGAATTTGAAAATAAGTGGAAGTCAGGCAGTGTTCAACTGGAGGGAGGAGTTTGGGTGGGATTTGTTGGGATTTTTTGATAATGTTGAGAGTGTCAGGAATGGGTACATTCGTGAACACGGACTCCACATCAAAGCTAACCAAAAGATCTCCTGGACTAGTTTGAATGTAGGACAGTTTGTTCACGAAGTCTTGGCAGTTTTTGATGTGGGAACTATTCTGACCCACCAGTGCTTGGAGTGGTTTGGTCGGATAGCGAGCTAATTGCTACGTGGAGGCACCAATGTTGCTCACTATTGGACGAAGGGGGATTTTTGGGACACCATAAAGTCTGGGAGTCTGGGGATTCTCGGGGACTAAGAATTTTTTGGGTTTCGGGAGAGAGAGCGGCTTCCTTCAGAAGTTTGACCGTCTTTCTCTCCATGCCTGAGGTTGGATTTTTGTTGAGCTTTTTATATATTCGAACTGCTCAACATGGCTTTGATTTTATCACAATAAGCTTCCTTGTCCATGACCACAGTCGCATTACCTTTGTCTGCTGGAAGGATGACACTATTGTCATTCTTCTTAAGACTGAGTAAAGCTGAGCTTGTTCCTCCCTAGTAATATTTTGTTTGGGAGGTTTCGCTTTGTGGAGGATTTTGGACAGCTTTCTTCTGATCTCATTGCCAGTCACCGAAGGCAGATTGAAGATGGCCGTTTCCGTCTGGCTGATGGTCTCTTCGGTGGGAATTTTGGTTGTGGCAATAGCGAAATTATGTCCTTTCGCCAGAATGGATACCTGGGCCTCTGTTAGTGAGAAACTGCTGAGATTCTTGACTGTATGTGTCAAGACTTTCAGCTTCGAGGGAGGGACCAGTCTCTCAAACTTCGCCTTCTACTTTTTTATTCTCAACTCGGCGGAATGGATAGCTTGTTGATATGTAATACGATCAAGCGTACTCCGTAACTCCGGTTCCAGAGAACTTGAAAGAATCAGGTGAAGTTTAAGAATCTGTTGGCAAGTCTCAGCTAGGATGTTCTTGGTGGCACAGATCCTTTCCCGGATCAATCTTAGTGAGGCTTGTCAGAGAGTTGACTTCGCCTGCTGAGATGGAAAAGGATTCTTCAATTGAAAGCATTTCGGTACTACTTGATGGTCACGGCACCTTTTTAAAAATGCTAGAGAGCACAGATGGATGTGCAAAGACTTTCTAAGCTTAGTAAAGAATTTTACAGAGACAAGGATAGCCTCTCCGTGGAGGCGTTTAATTTGAGTTTTGAGGCTTTTCCGGCCAATATTATTATTCATTAAGATGGCTTCCGGATCGATGCCGCGTCTAGATTCAGCTTTTTGCCGACGTTTCGCAACCATTTCAATCTGCATCATCAGGGCTAGGTTGCTCCGATACTGAAGCTCCCCGTTGTAAGGAAGTCCTTATATACCCCCTGATACCTGGAGGGGTTAGATAGAGTGGTGGGGGGTATCCCAGCCAATCAAGATGTTTTTAATTGATCAGCTGGTCAATTAAAAACATCTTGATCAGCTGGTCAGTTAAAAACATCTTGATCAGCTGATCAATTAAAAAAATCTTGAATGGCTGAGATACCCCCCACCACTCTATCTACCTCCTCCAGGGATCAGGGGGTATATGAGGACTTCCTTACAACGGGGAGCTTCAGTATCGGAGCAACCTAGCCCTGATGATGCAGACTGAAATGGTTGCGAAACGTCGGCAAAAAGCTGAATCTAGACGCGGCATCGATCCGGAAGCCATCNGCGGCATCCATCCGGAAGCCATCATAATAGTTTAGTTAGTTGGTTTATTTATTGCTCTTGAGTACCCTCATAGCAAGAGGGGGACAGATATTTACATTTATAGAACTTGATAAAGACAGGTATACAGAGTATGTTAGATATTTTCTTAATTAAACAGAGTAACAATTTGCAATGCAATGATATAAAACGTACAGTTTTCAGACACAATATTAATCATTCATAAAAGTCCTATCACAGGTGCTTAAAAGCATTGCATCCATACATAATAATAACAGTAATAGTAATAATAATAGTTCCCTGAGATCAACAATTTATACATTATTATCAGAAGTTTCTCAATAGATAATGATAATAATTACAGTACATCTCAACTCACCACACACTTGCACGTAACAATTTATATATTTCATACAATTCATACGGGCTGACATTTCGATAAAAAATCTTGTATATAATCATAAAAGAGAATAGAAGATAGTCCCAGGGTTTTATACAAATGAGTGACTAGTACAATATGATCAGGTTAGGTCTAAGATTTCTTCTCTGATTCTCATGGCCTCCTGAATAAAACAGAATAGCCTACTTGTGCTGTCGGGAGAGTCACAGTCGAGGAATAATATCAAATTGAGGGAGGTCCATTCGTTCAGGAAGAAAGGTTTTAGGTGAGTTCGTCTTGGGAGGTCATACATCGGGCAACGAAGGCATACATGATGGATTAATTCAAGTTCGTCGAGGTTACATAGTGGACATGGAGCTTTAGGGTTGAGGTTGTGGAATTTACCGTTGACTAGAAGTGAACAGGAGACTTTATTTGCGAGCCTCACTTGTGCTTTCACTCTCTTATAGGCAATAGGTAAACGATGTTTCAGATATCCTGCTGAGGATGAGAGTGGGCTGGGTATGGGAGTTAATTGCAGGAAATTCGATCCAGAGTAGGCACAGAGGTCTAGTGTGTCCAGGTGTTCCTCCAGAGAATGAAGAAGGACAGGCTCCATTTGCTTCCAGGCATTTGCTGATGTTGATGATTTGAGAGTGTGGAAAAAAGGGATATCAATACCCTCGAACAGATTGAAAAACTGTAGAAGCCAGTTGTACTTCTCAGGCAGGAGACTAAACTCTTGAAGCGAAAAAAGGCGCAGAAGGCAAATCTTTGGTAACCTGTCCTCCTTCATCTCCATCACCCTCTGAATCTATCTGATTGAGAGTTTGGCAATCTGGAATTTCAGCGCAAAAACACCAACTTCTCTTCTCGCCACATAATTAGGAGTGTTTAAGGGAATCAATAACAATTTTTAAAAAAATCTAACCTGAGCCCCCTCGATAAGATCCGGATAACGGAGACCCCAGGCAGGTGCAGCATAAAGCAAAGTCGACATTAACATACTGTGATATAATTTTAAGATTGCATCCCAGGAGTCCACCGATGCCCTTACCAAGATTGATCTGATAGCTCCCGAGGCAACTTTTGCCTTCTCAATGGCTGAGTAGGCTGCAGTTAACCCTAGGGATGAGCTCGACATTGGGATTCCTAAATAGGTGTAAGACGGAACAATTTCGATTTCCTCACTGATGTATACAAAGCCTCCTACCAACTGAATTCTGCCCTCATCTACCAGAGTGCGAGGAACCCACCTGATTCTTCCCCCCACCCTGGATATCACTATTTTTGTTTTACCCGTATTGACACGAAGTGAGTTATTTTCACAGTATCGTTGAAGTACACTATTCTCTTCATCATAACAGGAGAGGTCGCGAGTATAATTAAGTCGTCTGCATACAACAACATGAATAAGTCGACCTTGTGATTAATACTGGGGCCATAAATGCCCACATCTCTAAAGACTTTCTCAATGTCATGCAGGAAGGGAATGAAGAGCAAGGGGCTCAACATTTCTCCCTGCAAGACGCCCTCCGTAATGTCAAATGAGTCTGAGAGACTCCCCCCGACCTGACCTGCAACGATGCTGAGTCATACAAACTTTTGATGATTCTGATGAATTTAGCACTGACGCCCAGGGAATGGAGTTTATTCCACAGGAGGGAGTGAGAGACTGAATCGAAGGCTCTACGAAAATCAACATAGAGGTTATAAACTTGTTGACCACTTCTACCAAGCTGAAGTTGGATAGTCACACTGGCCGAGAATATATTGTCCAAGCAAGAGCGTTTTTGTCTGAAGCCTGCCTGACACTCAGGCAAGACCCCAACTGACTCAGCCCAGCTATCAAGTCTTTTACAGAGGATGCCAGTGAAAAGCTTCGCCATACAGTTCACCAAGGCGATACCGCGATAATTCGACGGGTCACTCCTATCACCCTTCTTGTGGATCATGGTAACAACGACTTTGGACCAGGATTTTGGAACCGTCTCCTCCGCCATGATCCTGTTGAATAGGTGTAGAACATATTCCCTCCAGTATCCCGGCATCGCCCTGATGAAATCCCCCGATATCTGATCAATCCCCGGCGCTTTACCATTTTTACAGTTCTTAAGGGCATCCTCCAGCTCAGCCAGTGTGACATCACCATCCAGGCAGGGGTTATTCACACCGATAACTCTGAAATCACAGGTGACTCTGAGGGGATTAATATGTCGATAAAATTGGTTCCAGAGTTCAACCGGAAGCCCTATGGTAAATTGAGTAATTCTATTCTCGCGCACAGCCTCCCGAAACTCAGCAGCATTTCTCGTGTTGGCCAGTTTATCTCTAATATCTTGCTCATATTGCAACTTCCTTTCTTTTTTAACTTCATTATATTCGTTTCTACTATTTACAAAAATACTCAGCTGAGGTTCTGTGAATCCAACTTTCTTGGCGGCCTTTAAAGCTATTGATTTTTCTTTTTTCCTAGCCTGACATACACTATCGAACCAAGGTTTTTTACTGATTGTGCTGGTTAAGTTATTTCTATTATTGTTACCACCTGCCGGTCCCACAACCATCCCAGCTGACCCCGCTGCTTCCCAGACCGCATTTTTAAGGTTATCGTACAAAATATCAATATCAGAATGTCGGAGAGGCACCGAGTGTTTAGATTCCTGAAGATAACGCGAAAAGACTTCTCCGTCAGTATTGCCCCATCTGAGCCGAGCTGGAATACTGTTAGTACCAGTATTATTATTATTATTGAAGTCAGTATGAGAGCAGGCAGGGTCAGTGATCGATAGGATGATCGGGAAGTGGTCGGATGTCGAAACTGAGGTATCTACGTGAAAATTCGAGACAAGAGGAATACAATTAATTTTAACAAATACAAAGTCTATAACACTCTTGCCTTGATGATCCACAAATGTAAATTGAGCTGGGAAGTCTTCTGGAACTCTGCCGTTGAGGATTATGAAGCCGTTGTCCGTCATGAAGTCCATCAGGACAATACTGTCCGGCTCCGGGCGGAAAGTGTCTAACGAGCGTCTCTCGCTAAACAGGAGAGATCCTTCTACCAGATCCGGAGCACAGTCTCCCAGGTTTTTGATGCGGCAGTTGAAATCACCCCCAATAATGACCTGGGGGTCATTGTATTTTTCTTCAATGTCAGAGATAAGTGCCTGCAGTGACTCAAGGGCCAGAGGCACTTTCACTCTAGGGCCAAAGTACACTGAAAAGATGATAAAAGTCAATTCATTAAAAGTCAGTTTGATGGCACACCATTGATCACAGGTATCCAGCACTTCAAAACGCAGATCATTCTTAACCAAAGTCACTAGCCCTCCCCCGCCTCTTCCTCTCAACCTCAATCCTTCTTTTCTGGCCTGAATCCATGTGGGGTTATAATCTTTGAGGAAGAAGGGGAGCTTTGGGTTTTCTTCCAACTTCCAGGTTTCCGAGATGCATATGAAGTCCGTTTCCTGGCAGAATTCTCGGGTCTCCCATCTAGAGAAGCAATTGCAGTTCCAGAAACAGACCCGAAGCACTCCTAGTTTTTTGAAGCTATCGTTTGATGTGTGTCTTTGGAGGGGGACTGTTCAGACTGCCAGCCAGAGTGGTCCATTGCTGAGGGAGTCGAATGAGACTGGCCAGGGAGTGGGCCATTTGTACAGGCGCCTCGAGCAGGCGAAGACCTGGTGGGTGGGTTACAGGGGAGTACTCTGCAGGCATGCTCATCCCATCTGAACCAAGTTCCATTTATTCTGACCCTTTGGTATGCATATTTAATATCTTTCTTAGCATTTTTCTCACATTGGAAGTTCCTTGCAAAGTTGCGAAGCTCATACATGGCCTTTCTTTCAATGTCAGTGAGGTCTGATTGAATGAAAACGGAGGATTGATTAGTCAGTACCTTTTTGTTACATAAGATGGACATCTTAGCCTCCCATGACTCCAGGGTTACTACCACCATCCTCACACTATTGTTGATCATTTTTCCCAGGGGACGAACATTCAATATAGAGCCATTGTAGTTGAAGTTGGTTGAGAGGAAGATGGAGATTTCATTTTTCATTGTGTCGCTATTCAAAACAAGGCCACTAATCAGAATGTTATTCCTACGGATGAGTTTATCCTGAGCCTCTACTTTGTCTGCGAGGCCTTTGATGACTTTTTGGGTGGCCAGGTCCGTTTCAAGATTCGGGGAATTTGTGGAAAGTTGGAGGAGTCTGCTGTCCACTTCTGCTCTGTTCTGGGCCATCTCCTTTTCCACAGATGCAACCCTCAAGCGAACATCCTGAATGGCCTCAGAGTGGTTCTGGTTGTTCTGCTTCACACAATTTTCCAGACAGGTTAGACGGTTGGAGGTTTCCTCTTGCCTCTCTAAAATCCTGCTGGAAGCACTTCTGTTCTCCTGTAGAATCATAGTAACATCATTTTAATTTGTGGATTGATGCTGGGGTCATCAAGGATAGGGATTTCTCCAGCCTGTGAGCTTGCCATGTTCATACCAGGGGGAATCAAGATGGTATTGTTGAGCGAACAGTTTGGAGTGGAGGAACTGGACGATGAGTCGAACGAGGAATCCCTCGTAGCCTCAGAGATTTGGAATTTGTCGCTGGGGTTTGAGGCGTTTGTTGGCTTTTTGCAGGGGCTTTCGAATGTATCTGTCCTGCCAGTAGGAGATGCAGATCTCTTGCCCACCCTTGAACTCGGTGAGTTGTTCGAATATGCAAATTTTACCAATTTTTCTTTCAGAAGAACGTTGCGAGTTGGAATTGTCCTCGTTAGGGTATTTGGTGTTGACGTTTTCGGTGATGTCGATACAGTAGGGGTCACTGACTTGTGTGGTGATTCAGATAGCACGGAGGGTACCACAGGATTGGTAGAGAGGGCACCAGACTCCATCCCACCGGGAGAAACGTCGAGCTGAACACGAAAATCTCACTCTAACCACCCCAAAAGACGCCAACTGAAAACACTCACGTAGCCTACAAACTGGGGCTTGGGCACAAAGGGTTATCATCCCAGGGTCTGCAGCCGAGCTTGGTTTACTTGATTACTCCGTAAAATTAGATGACTCGGGTCGAAAACTGTACAGAACTTTTAAAAAACTGACGAAGAATATTACCACTGAACTATACTCTAAAGCGACATCTGTCGGTCCCCGGAAGTCATCATAATGAATAATAATATTGGCCGTGAAAGCCTCCAAACTCAAATTAAACGCCTCCACGGAGAGGCTATTCTTATCTCTGTAAACTTGTTTACTAAGCTTAGGAAGTCTTTACACCTCCATCTGTGCTCTCTAGCATTTTTAAAAAGGTGCCGTGACCATCAAGTGGTACCGAAATGCTTTCAATTGAAGAATCCTTTTCCATCTCAGCAGGCGAAGTCAATTCTCCGACAAGCCTCACTAAGATTGATCCGGGAAAGGACCCCTGTGATTATATGAATTTTTAGAATTGTGTTTTCTCCTGCAATTATTATTTTTTATTCATTAAACTACTTGATTGACTCAACAATGCGATAATGGAGTCGATAAAGCAATTTCATAGATAGAAATTAATAAGTGTAGGAGAAAACACAATTCTAAGATTTGATATAGACAAAGGGGTTCCGTTTCCCCTTAAGGGGAGAAGGGGGTAAGTTTATTAATTTGAAAAACCGTGAAAAACCGTGGTTTCTAACCTTCAGTTTTCTAAAATATATAAACTTCTTGTTCTAAAAAGTTTTGGAAAAAATCTTTCAAAATTAATGATCAAAATTAGGTCAATTTTACAACAAAATATACTTAATTAAAAAAAAATTTCGAAAATCTAAAAATTTTCTGTACTTTTTGAGAGGGGATTTGGCCAAGAGGGGGAGGGGAGGGGTTTCAATGGAGTCAAAAAAATTGAGTCGTTGAGTTTTTTAAAGATAAACCGATACTAAGGCACTCCGAAACTATGGGAAAAATTCGCAAGCAGGAGGGTTGTATAGCGAGAATTGGCTAAAACTCCCCCCCCCCATTTTTCAGTAATAATTCGCTAGAATTCGTCTCTTAGTTTCGGAGATATTTTTTGAAGTTTTAAATTTAATTTAAACCATCCCTCCAGCTCTTTGCAAAATCCACCCTACAAAATGACAGAAATTTACTACATTTTAATAACGATTTTTTTCAATTAAGTATAATTTGTTTTACAATTAACCCCATTTTAATAATTAACTTTAAAAGATTTTTCTCCAAAACTTTATAGAAAAAGAAAATTCCTAGACTTTACAAAACTGAAGGTTAGAAAAGTTATAGGGGAGGGTGGGGCGATATGGACACCATAATTAAATGAGTTGAATGGGATCAAATCTACTGTTCCGACTTCATTTGAAGGTAATAAAAAGAAACGAAAGGTCAGTTCTGTAGGGCGTGCAATTCTTTATTGAAAAAAATTAATAATTTCAAAGTTATTTCAATCGTAAAACAGGAAATTCAGAGCTACTCTTTTTTTCAAACTTCAATGTAAAATGTAATAGGCTTGAAGTTTATTTGTTAATATATCTTACAATTCTAATTTCTCTCCATAAAAAGATGAGACACGATTCTGTTGGAAAATGTCTGTTGAAAATTTTATGAATTTTTGAATAGGACCAACTACCGGCGGCGGTGGCTGTGTGGTTAGAATATGGGATTGGCATGCGGGAGACCCGGATTCAATGCCGGGCTGGGGGGGCCAAAATTTGTGACACTCTATGTAAATGAGTAGCCGGGAGAAATAAATAATAATAAACAACGTTTTGGATCAGAGAGCTATATATTTAATTGACTGTTACTCCGAAGAGATTCAGAACGAGACTGAGTTTAGAGTTCTCGTGTACATACACATATAGGGTTAGGGCGTACACTCAAGCTAGAAAGTTTTACATTGTTCACTACTTCACAATCCTCACTTTCTGGATTATTTCAACAATTTAATTCACAAATTTAGCCGGTTAACCGGTTTTACCATACGCTTAGATTTATCACGTATATTTTGCTTAATAGGACTCTTTTTAATATCAGTCTTACAGGATTTATTTACTAAATTCTCGTTAACTAAAGATAAATCTTCGTTAGCAGAAGTCTTTACAGCCTCAAGCACCTCTTCATTAGGAAAATCGCGAGAACTAATGGGAGGTTCCTGAGTTAATTCTGATTGACTTTCTGCTAGAACTTGGGAAGGTCCATTGACCTGACTTTGAACCAAATTATCAGTTTTTCGATTTGAGATATCATCCAACCCTGAATTCGTATTCATTTCATTTTTAGTATGACCTGTTTTATCTAACTGATCGTAGTCTTGTTCGTACATAGCTCCTATTTTCAAAATTTGATCAACATGTCTCTTCCAAACAATTTCTTCATTTTCTACCGGAGAACAAAGATAGATATACAGTTCTACTTTCTCTTTCATCACAGCCAGCTGCCAAGTCGGTTTACCAGGCTTCTTATAGTTACGAGCATAAACAATTTCTCCAACATCAAAATCAACTAAACGTTTACCATGAAAAAACTCTTGTTGTTTCTCAATCATTTTATCAACTGTTGATTTCGTCAAATAACTCAGTCTAGTTTTAATATCTCTATTGAATATCATTTCCGAAGGCTTTTTGCCTGTAGCCGCATGTGGAGTGTTTCGATAACAAAATAAAAAACGATCTAATAACACTAAAATATTTGATTCTTTCTCGTTTGCATAATCTAATTTCTCAATACCTCGTTTTATCGAAGCAACCATATTTTCAGCTTGACCATTTGTCGAGGGATGATATGGTGGTGAGGTCCTGTGCTCAATTCTATTTACTTTACAAAAATTCGCAAATTTCTCTGAAGTAAATTGTGTACCATTATCGGTAATAATGATTCTAGGCAAACCAAATCGAGCTACTGTTTGTCTGAGCTTATCCAATGTACCTTCAGTATCCATTTTACTCATTATAAATACTTTAGGCGATTTGAAAGGACCTAAAAAATCCATGTGGATACGCTCAAACACATAATTAGCTTCTTTGAATTTTATCAATGGTGATTTACTTGGTTGCTTTGCAACTGATCTACAAGCATCACAATTCCTCACATATCTCTCAATTTGCAAATCTAACCCTGGCCACCAAAAATACTGTCTGGCTAAACTTTTCATTTTATTTGCTCTCATGTGAGCACCATGAATCTCCTCCATCAACTGGTCTCTTAATTTCAAAGGCACAATGACTCGATAACCGCACATAATTATATCATTATCTAAGTAAATTTCGTTTGACTTCTCCTTAAAGGGTTTAATTTCTGGCTCAGTTACTTCTGGCCAACCGTCACGCAAATATGTTACAATTTTACCTAATACAGTATCCTTTCGAGTTTCATTTCTCAATTGATCTGATGATACTGGTAATTTATCTTCAACAATAAAATTAAAATAATCGCCTACCTCTACTCTCTCTTCAACATTTCCAATAGGTAATCTCGACAAACCATCAGCTCCTCCATTCTTTTCTCCCTTGATATACTGGAATTCATAATCAAAACCACTCACATACAAAGCCCATCTCTGCAATCTCCCCGCAGCTAATTGCGGAATTCCCTTTTTTTCTCCAAAAACAGCTTGCAATGGTTTGTGGTCAGAACAAAGAATAAACTTATTTCCCATTAAATACTGATAAAACTTATTGATACTCCAGTAAATCGCGAGAGCTTCCCTATGAATGACAGAATAATTTAATTCAGATTTTCTCAAAACTCTCGAGGCAAAACTGATAGGTCTCTCTGAATTATCCGGAAGAATGCGAAGTAATACTGCCCCCACTCCAGTTTTTGAAGCATCGCAAACTAATTTAAGTGGGAATTCTGGATTAAAATGAATTAAAAATCGATCAGAAGACATTTCTTCTTTAATTTTACTAAATGCAATATCACATTCTTTCGTCCAATTGAAAGTTGTCGTCTTTAAAATGTTATAAATTGGACTCAAGGTGTCAGCAATCTTTGGGACGAATTTAGAATAATAATTCACCATCCCAATAAAAGCTTGCACTTCTGCAATGCTTGTAGGGCGTGGTGCTTCAACCATAGCTTTTGTTTTCTCTGGATCTTTGTGCAGGCCGTCTTTATTAATAATATGTCCTAAATATTTTATCTCTTCCTCAAAAAATTTGCATTTTTTAAAATTTAATTTAAATCCGGCCTCTTTTAACTTCACAAAAACCTCTTTCAAATTCTCTAAATGTTCTTTTTTATTTTTACCAGTGATAATTATGTCGTCCAAAAAATTTGCCGCACCTCTCGCTCCTTGTAAAACTTTCTCCATAGTTTTTTGAAAAATTGCACAAGCTGGTTTGACGCCAAACGGTAATCTGTTAATAAAATAAATGCCTTTATGAGTGCTCCAAGCTAAAATTTCTCTTGACTTTTCAGTTAATTCTAATTGATTATAAGCAGCTGATAAATCTAATTTAGAAAACCGTTCGCCCCCGCTTAAATTTGCAAATAATTCTTCGATACGTGGAAAAGGATGTTTATCATCTTCAACATATGGATTAACAGTAATTTTATAATCCGCACAAATTCTCAAGTCTCCATCTTCTTTAATTACTGGTACAATCGGAGTACCCCATTTACTGTTACTTACTAACGTAATTACCCCCTCTTTGTCCATTTTCTCTAATTCTTCTTCAATTGTCTTCTTAAAAGCTAAGGGTAATGGTCTCGGTTTTATGAATACAGGTGAAACATTACTGTCTAATTTAATATCTATTTTTTCTCCTTTATATTTACCCAATTTTCCATCAAATAATTCTGAAAATTGCTCTATTAATACTTTAACTGGGTTACCTGTATCGATATGATTTATACTTTCTATCCGAAACCCAAGTAGTCTCATTAAGTCTCTTCCTAGTAGAGGTCTTGCGCCGTGACGCACCACTACGAATCGTCCTTCAGTCCTTAAATCTCCTTTTTTCAACTTTACCCAAATTTCGCCAATTGGAACGATAATATTTCCAGTGTACATTCTCAATTGAACATTTGATTTTCTAAAATTGCCTCTGGGATGACAGATCGACCAGCTCCTGAATCAATTTCAACATTTAAATTTTTCCCTTCAATTTCAATTTGAACCATTTCCGGCTCAACATAATCTTCTTTAGTAGATAAACAATACATATCGCAAATCTCGGTTAATCTGTCAACTTCCTCAGTTTCATCAACAAAATGAGCATTTGAAATATTTTTTTTACACACTTTAGACAAATGTCCAATTTTCTGACAAGTTGAACTTTTATAACTTTTATATTTACATTTAGAAAAATTGTGACGCGTATTACCACAAGCATTACAAGTCGGCTCTTTCCAATTACCGCTGTTAGACGAATTCTCTGTATCATTTGCCTTGGGCCGTCCTTTGTTGTTGTGGCTGCCCCCTCTACCGCTGTTGGCCCGTTTGTAATACGGCTGGGTATGGTGGATAGCCTCGACGTTACTCGCCCTCGACGATCGCTTCAGCGCTGCCTCCTTGTTTCTCGCCTTCTCGACGATATCTTTTAAACTCATGGTGATCTCCTGCTCACAAAATTTGTCTAAAATAGGTCCCCTGCAAGACCAGTTACAAATTTGTCCTTGATTTTATCGTCCAAACTGGCACCAAATTCACAGTATATTGCCTTATTTCTAATTCGGGCATACCAATCGTTAATCGTTTCACCGTCTTTGTGATGTAAATCATAAAATTCCACTCTTTCTTTGAAAGCAGACACTTTTGGAGCAAACTGTTCTTTCAAAATTACACATAACTCGTTAAATGTCTTAGTTGCAGGCTTAACAGGGTCACACAGGTCTCTTAACACTTTATAGGTTTTTGCACCAATTTTAGTAATTAAAACTGCGACCTGTCTCGTTGCATTAACATTGTTAGCTATGAAAAACTGGTCGAGGCGTTCAGCATACAATTCCCAATCGTCACCGAAATTATATTCAGGATGTGAAGATACAGCAGTTGTATAATTCTCTTGTTGAGTCATATTGCCAAAATCCAGAGAATTGTCTGGCTCGAGGTCACTGATTTCACTGTCGATGTCCAGAGTTTTATTTTCAGCGTCCCCCTGGTTTACTACAATCGGATCGATAACGGTTTGACCTTCGAGTTTCTGCTTCTCTTCTACAAACTGAATTTTATTCGACTTAAAAATGTATTTTCCAATATTCAATTGATGATTCTCAATTTCAATCTGTGCCCTCCAAGCTGCTACAGATTCCTTTCGGATTTTTAAATTACACTCAGCTTGAAAAACAGCCTCACCTTCTTGCTGCAACTGCAACTTTCGTTGTGCTAACAATTTTTGTTGCTCCACTAATTGGTCTCTCTCTTGGAATAACCGTTTTCGAAGAAATTTAACTTGTTCTTTCTCTCTGTCCAATTCAATTCTAAATTCAAGAAGTCTTTGACGCTCCGTTAAACGCCTTTTTCTCTCTCTAGAACTAATTTTATCGGTGGATGCACGCTTCATTACCTCCACTCAATAACAAAGAAAGAAAAATAAAAACGATTGCTTTTGCACTATTTAATTAACTTTCATCCTCGTCGTCAATGTAAATGAGTAGCCGGGAGAAATAAATAATAATAAACAATGTTTTGGATCAGAGAGCTATATATTTAATTGACTGTTACTCCGAAGAGATTCAGAACGAGACTGACTTTAGAGTTCTCGTATATATACACATAGAGGGTTAGGGCATACACTCAAGCTAGAAAGTTTTACATTGTTCAATACTTCACACTCTAAATCTCACGGTTTCATTGTCGAGCGGGAGTCTCGCAAGAGACGACTGTACCTGGGCAGGTTTTTCCCTCAAATGAGGTTTTCCCTTGTCCTTCGGCGAATGCGGTACAGGGGGTTGGGGGGTGGGAAGGGAAAAATCGTAAGGACTCGAAAGGGTATACGAGAAGAAAAAAAAATTAATAGGACCAACTTTTTTAATTGTCATTTTTACCTCATTCTTGAATAATTTTGTGGACTTTGCCAAAAAGCAATTAAAAAATATTGGATTATTGAAAATTTTTTGAGCGTCTACTTTAGCCCGTGCTATACATATTTATCAGGTGTCCATATTGTCCAATGAAACAATTTTCAAATATTTAAATTTTGAAAAAGAAAAAATTGTCGCTTACTTTTTAGTGTCCATTTTACCCCAGATGTCCATATTGCCCCACCCTCCCCTAAACTTTTTTCTAAAGCTAATGCACTTTTTCTCTCTATGTTTGACCCCAATATTCTGACCCGCATTTTTTAACCTCCACTTTTCGAACCTCTTAAGGGCTTGCTATAACACCCGGCCTGATACAAAACAACCATCTCCGAATTGAAATACCCATCCCCCAATTGAGTTTGAAATATACTTGATTCAAGTATATTTTTTTCCGTGAGGAAGGTTTGGTAGAGTTTTATAATATTTAAAATAGACTATCACTTTTTCTCATTTTATTAATTTTTTTATCGACCTAGAGACGAAAAGGAAAACAACACATTGAAGCTCTAAAACTATCGTTTATGGGCGTCGTTTCTAGTTTAAATGGTCTCAGATTTCAAAGGATTCTTAGATTTAAAATACGTTATTAAAATTCAGGAATTACTCGTTCCCCAATTTCGAAACAGAAAACGTTCCCTGTTTTTTTAATAGACGGCATAAATGTATATTAAAATGCACTTACCTCTTTTCCAGGATTATGTTATCCAAATTATGCAAATTATAATATTAACTTTAACGAAGAAACATAAATAAACTAGGTAAAACTGAAATATTAACTTTTAACAAAAAAACACAAATAAACAAGGTAAAATTCTTTGTACAATAATCCTTATTTTTTTTCTGAGCAGAGAGAAGCGTCTGTTGCCAAACAATTAACAGTTTGACATTCAATTGTTTTGACATTCAATTGGAAACCGGCGCACATGGGTAGCTCGGCAACACTTTCATAGTGCACATGCGTGGAAATGGGAGGGGAGACTTCGGGTTATACCCGATGTGAAATAGTAATTTATGCTATAAGGGAGATAAGCGGCGGTTTTTCACGAGTGCGCAGTTTGCGGCGCGAGGGGGGGGGGTACGTCGGAGACGAGGCGCGCCGAAGGCGAAGCCCCCCCCCACTCACGAACTCGAAATAGCAATAGAAAAAAAAGAAATTAAAAATAACTAAGAATGTGAAATAAAATAGTCATTTATTTTGAACAAGAAATAAACATATGAACATTTATATTATAAAATCAATATTTGGAATAAGAACTTAATATATAAACATATATATTCTGAAAATGAAAGGTAAGTCATTTTCTGGAATAATTGCACGTTTTTCTGCTCTCAATTATTTTCTCGTTACTTCATTAATTTTTTCCATCAAAACGTAGCTAATTCCTTTTTTTCAATCATACATCTTTCTCCTATCAATTATATCCCTTGCCTTATCAATTTTTGTATCCATGACAATTATTCACTTTTTTTATATTTTGTTTAAAGTAACCCTTTGATATTCTTTTTTATCATAATTAGTCTTAATTTGTTTAAGAAAACGCTTCAAATATAAACTGACATAGTAGATGCAAACTATATTTCTTTGAAATTCATGATATTTTTTTCGCTCATGATTTTTTCTCAACGATGTCGTCTCGTTTGCTCTTTATTTTTCCCTAAAAACACACAATTATATTTCTATTATCTAGTTCTTTCTAGGGAATTTCTTATATCGTTATTCAATATGAAGAATTATTTTTTGGTTGAACGAAATTATAAAAATAGAAAATCAAACAAAAAATGAACAACTTTCTAAAGTAAAGCATGCAATTTTTTGGTGAAGAAAATGTAGTCAGGAATTCACATTATTTAATGGGAATTTTCCTTGTCGTGAGATGCGAAGAAATTGAACCCCGTGCTATTTGCGAAATGGAGATTAATAGAAGGATAAGAATTGACGTTCGATGTTTGATTTTGTTGTAGTATATTATTAAGAGATTCTGTGGAGAGGCTAGATGATGTGGAAGTTAATGGGTGGGTCTGGTGGTGGAATTTTGCTCTCTTTGAAGGCTGCGGTGTTTCAGTTCCTTGTGACGTTGAAGAACATGAAGGAAATGCATTTCTGAACGTTCATGGGAGTGGGAGGGTTGGTTTTGTAATTGTTGAGGAAGGGGTCATCTTCTGAATAATGGCATTGCTGATTTTCGAGGAATTGCGAACCATTTGGCCAGCGCTGGCTTCGTAATAACCTTCAGCAACTTTGTCGGACTTCCATCCTCCGACTTTCTTCAGATTGAGCATATCCATGCCTGATTCCACTGCAATCGATGCTCCTGTACGTCTGAATGAATGTCCGGCATATTTCTTGGGATTTGGGAGTCCCAAAAAAGTAGCCATTCGCTTTGGGAAACTCGCCAGCGTATTTTTCCCAATCACTTCACGATAACATTTTCCTCTCTCATAACAAAGAAAGAAATTTTCCTTTGCCTTGTAATCTGGTGGTCTTAAGGCCATATACTTGTGCACAAGCTCACAAAAAAATCCAGTGATAGGAAAAAGTCGATCCGAATGATTCTTGGTGTCACGTAATTTGAAGTTGATGCACGTCCCGTGATCATCAATGTCTTTGGGTTTCAATTTGTGTAGCTGCCTCTGCAGAATCCGTGGAGAGCTAGGATACAGGCAACCTAGAAGCAATGTAATTGATTAGACTTTTTATAAATCTGGTATTTTGTTATGATTTTTTCAGTTTTATGGATTTTAGAAAATCATGGAATAGAAAAATTGCAAAATTAAGTTTTGAATAATTTAAAAAAATTGAAAATTTGAAAATTTGCAGTTTGAAAAATTAGAAAAAATTTAAAAAAATGGAAAAGTTGGAGATATGCAAAGTTTGAAAAATTATAAAAAAATTACAAAATTCGAAAAATTGAGAAATTTTGAAAAGTTGAAAAATTCCGAGATGGGGTGACGTATTGAGATCGATCAATACGTCGATTTAGTTGTAATTATATAATATAATAGTATAATGCTGGATGGTGGGAACGAGAAGTATGATTTCTCTTTCCTGTCATCCAGACACTGGTCAGCAATCCCACGGTATCAGTTGGACACCGTGGTAAGTAGTCCCACGGTTTTGCTAGAGTCCAGTTCAGGATGATGAACTGTTTGACTGTTTGAGTCTCTGTCAGCGTTGACATGAGACAGTATTAGTGAAGAAAACCGTGAGACTGCTTAGCTCAGCAAACTAGGGCTCTGCCAAGTTTTGAGGACTCCTTTAGAGTCAGAGTACGATCAGGAGCAGAGTCGAGCGGACCTCTAGCTCAGGCCTTCAGCCAACAGTCGAAGTTCCTAGTCGAGCCGTAATAACGCGTACGCCAACCCCTGAATAGAACAGTCGTGTATTTTAACCGTTAACCAATATAACATCCTTTTACCAACCAAATACGCGAGTGTTATTCCGACCTTCACGATAATATCCCCGATACCTTTCCCAACATNTACCGTTAACCAATATAACATCATTTTACCAACCAAATACGCGAGTGTTATTCCGACCTTTACGATAATATCCCCGATACCTTTCCTGACATCCCTCGAATGAGCGAATTCCCCACGGAGTTACCGCAGGAGTTAGCCGAGGATTAAGTGGCCACATCCAAGGATTAGAGTGTAGGAATACGTGATAAGGTGTAGTGCAGAGGAGATACTGTCATGCCGGTGATAGCCGCAAGGAAAAGGAATAAAAACTTTCATTGAGTTTTACCTCCGGGTAAAACTCATAACGTCACATTGGCGCCCGACTAGTTTGGCACTCATTCAGGGAATCGAGTGCAACCACGAGGAAATTTTATGTGATGCTTCAAAAGTTGAAGGGATACAGTGAAGAATTCAGTGGTATACGCGTTTACTGAGAAGAGCCGACGGTCAAAGGGCAGACGACCCAATTCAGTCTCTTGCTTCAACCCCATCCGATACGGTTGAGTGTCAAACATTTCACATTTGTGAAAAGGAAGAGAAAGAGAGGAAGGGAGAATGCCCACGAAAAGCAGAGAGAACTCGCCAAATTTCGAAAAGCAGAGACAACTCGCTAAATCGAAAAGCAGAGACAACTCGCTAAATCGAAAAGCAGAGACAACTCGCCAAATCGAAAAAGCAGAGACAACTCGCCAAATCGAAAAAGCAGAGACAACTCGCCAAATCTCGAAAAGCAGAGACAACTCGATAAAACGGATAGCCGAGACAACTACCAGAGACAACTCGCTAAATCGGGTAGCAGAGACAACTAGTAGAGAAGCAACGCGTAGAGACAACGAACGGGATCCAGGACGAGAAAATGCACATTTGGCTTCTGTTAGCGGTCTTTGGGTCTGCGTAAGTACCAAAAAGTCTCAAAATTCCTCCTACCCGTTCAACGCGATCCTTCACCAGTCGAACTCATCGACGTGATCGACGGAACAGTGACTCGAGACCGTACCTCTCACGACTAGAATTAAATAGAATAGACATGGACGGGGTATCAAACGGGGTAACGACAGGAGTGCCGACGGAACCGGTAAATTGCGCGGCATCAAAGACTAATCCATCAGTTGCATCATGCACGGCCAATACAACCGTAACATTCACAATCTTACATTTCAGAATAAGCACAAGTTCGGTCGCGCCCACGTCAATTAGTATTTCCCAACCGTTCGCATTTACCCCCCCAACACCGGGAATTTTCACGGGATTCAATAGACCGGATCTAGGATTAGGACAACCGGCCTCAGCGTATCGATTTAATAGATTTGGGGCTGGGACCATATAATCCGACGTTGGCCAGAAATTACGCAACGGGAAGACCAGACATAGATATAGGGCGAACATTCGATATGGGTTACGGACTCGGCAGGCCGGAAATAGGACTCAGAAGCCCAATGTCGGACGTAACCGCGAGATTTGGAGGAACAAACTTTGGCCTGGGAAGATTCAATGCGGCTCCAGGAATAAATGTTCAGAGTGTAAACTCAAATGACAATCCTGGAGTAGTATAGTAAGGCCGGTTCTGGATACAAAACGTCCAAAACGACCCATCTGAGAATGGTGAACGGGGGGGTGGGGGGTCGGCATCCGAATGCTGCCTCAGACATGTGGGGGGGGGNGCTGCCTCAGACATGTGTGTGGGGGGGGGGGATTTGATATTGTGAGTTGGAAAGAGTGGGTTGTGATCGCGCGCCCCCCAATGTTTATCAGTGGACACGTACAGATTGTATAAACAATCGTGATCGACCTTGATACCGCTTGGTGGATCACTGGAGAGTTGAATCGATCTCGAATGCAATCCCACTGAATGAAAAAAAGTTTCCAGAGAATTTTCAAATGTTTTATCGTTTTTGGAAATAATAATAATTTCAGAAAAATGTATTGATCAGGAATATGGTAGAAATGATTTTTTCTCAAAATTTGATATGAAGTCTTTGGAGGTAAGTTGTGGCTGAGCGTTTATGTTTATCGGCCGTCACGTGTGCGTAAACAAAACTTCTCCCCACAGCGCTCGGTGAATCGTTGAAGAATAAGAAATCTAACTGCATGTGTAATTTTGATATTGACATAGAAAAATGATTCTCCATAGACAAATGTTCATTATTGTTTGAATGAATAGTAAAAAAAAAAATCCTTCTATTTAATTATGCACAAGTCGTCTGTCCGATTATTCCAAAAGTTTCAGTTATTTGTTTACATGAAGGCACGTGCGAGTCTGTCAGCTGAGCGGGGCGGCAATGATCGCTGGTGGATAAAAGTGTGAAGTCGAGATGAAACAACGTCGATTCAATATATATAT
>NW_021680847.1:62833-63010 GCF_001412515.2 Diachasma alloeum | reverse complement strand
AAAAAAAAATCCTTCTATTTAATTATGCACAAGTCGTCTGTCCGATTATTCCAAAAGTTTCAGTTATTTGTTAACATGAATGCACGTGCGAGTCTGTCAGCTGAGCGGGGCGGCAATGATCGCTGGTGGATAAAAGTGTGAAGTCGAGATGAAACAACGTCGATTCAATATATATAT
>NW_021680847.1:62098-62634 GCF_001412515.2 Diachasma alloeum | reverse complement strand
CTCCAAGAGTGTGTGAACACCTGAAATTATTCTTTGTTAAAGGAATAGATGAATGACACATTATTGATTAAAAAAAATGCACTTTATCAAATTTGAAATTTCAGATTATATTTTTTAAAAGATGAAAATTGGAAGATACAGAATTAATCGATGATGATGAGGAACAACAATATTTTACATAATTTAATTTGTGGAATGTNACAATAATAGTGGACAGGATTTCCATCATAAAGGCTATGATGATATGTACATTTTTTTTCCTCCTTCAGGTAATTCAGAACTGGACAACCAAGATCGTTCAAATCGTCAATTGGTATATCTCTCTTGAGGANTAGTTGCCAATGTTTGGACAATTGAAATCATCCAAATTTATGAGTACATGTGACTTTCCCACCAGTTTCTCCAAGTCTGTGATTTTCTCTAAACATTCCACATAAATTTTTGTTTGTTTCTTCAAGAAACGGTCAAAAAATTTCCCAATATCATTGTAATCACATTCACCAGTATTCCACAATATTCCATGATGATTACGCGTA
>NW_021680847.1:59955-61971 GCF_001412515.2 Diachasma alloeum | reverse complement strand
TTTTTTCCTCCTTCAGGTAATTCAGAACTGGACAACCAAGATCGTTCAAATCGTCAATTGGTATATCTCTCTTGAGGATCCGATCCACCCACTTCTTCTCAGCACCTTGGACATAGATGTGTGGGACATACTCCACCATACGATTGACAAAATCACTTAATCCNCCATCCACTGGTGACTGAACTGATACTGCACCCAACTCTTTCGAAACAAAATGTCCTCCTCTGCGGAATCCTTGAAAATCAATAATTAATTCCATGATGATATTCACTCGAAGATTAAAGAATGTCTATTGCCAATTTGTTCTCTNTGGAGAAAATTTCCATGTTCATTAACTTCCAATGCAGATATTGCGAATTCTTTCACAATGAACTGATTTCCAATATCTTTAAAACCCTCAATATCAATAACTACCGCCATAGTGCTGTTGTTCAGATGCAAAACTGACTGAGATCACCCCTCTATCTTCATGTATGTATGCGTTGTCATTTAGCATCATGGCGGATCGGTTGAAATTAGCCCTCTCCACACGTTTCTGCTGGAAAGGTAGATGACGCGTTGTCTCGAGACAGTCACGTTTTTACAATATTAATTTAATAATTTTTGTTATTGTCTGGCCAACTCGCAATGATGAAGTCTGTCAGACGGAATTCGAAGAAAAAAAAAACTTTTTAAACATCACAGAGGGTGAGTACCTCTCTTGCGAGCGCAAACGGTTGTCGATTTTTCCGCGAAGAATTTTTCAGTTGACTTTCTTAGAAATATNCATGTTCCCTCATCTGCCATAGGTCCCTGGACGATGAGGTACACATCGTCTTTTTTAACCAGAATAGTACACACACCAACAAACGATAGATAAACATCGGTGATGCCATCCATTTCCTCAATAGCCCTCATGATGTGTGTCAACAACGTTGGCATGGGCAATTGCATGAACCATTTGAAGGGTATGAGGACATTCTCTAGGATACGATGATAGGCCTCATCCATATTCCATGTTGCAACATCCTCAAAGGATGTATACGATTTCTCACATATCTCAAAATCTATANGTATGATGACCGTTGGACAAAACGACGGTTAAACAAAATGGCGGTTGTGGTGGGCGTATGCCAAAAGCGATCTCTGACGTCCGAGATCTGGTGGCTTTATAAGCAGCCCCCCAGACCCACTGTTCGGTACATTCCGATTCAACGAGCTAAGGTGCATAGTGCTCTCCTTTTGTGTGATGTCCGATCACGAAATAATTTCAACTTTAGAAATCGTTACAGTTCGTCAATTCATTCAAAATATGAAATTCACCGAGAGATTTAAAAGAAATGTGGAGAACGAGACCATGGAATCAATTCTCTCTGCAGAGTCAGATGACTCTGACAACGAGAGCTCCACTGATGGTGAGTTGGTAGTTGGGCGGATAGACCTTTCCGAAACATCTTCGTCTGAAGTGAATAGTGAGACAGGTGATACAACTACTTGGGATTCAGTTTTCAATGAAATACTTGTTCCACAATCATCTGGAAGTGGTGGTGGGACAGCGGCTTCGGACACATCTGAGTCACCAATGGAGCCTGACTCAACAATTGATATGGAAGAAGTGCACGATCCAATGGTCATTCCGGAGGATCCACAGAATACCGCTGAGGTGGCTATCACGATCCTCGAGTCACCTGAGAGCCTTGAGTCAGTAGAGGGAGGTTTGGATGTACCTCCCGAGGTAGCAGAGCAGGATGATTCAGCTGTTCCTATGATTCACGATCCAATAGAGGAGATTCCAATCATGTCTGGTGTTTCAGACTCTCCAGAGAGCCCAGAGCCAGCTGAGAGAGGACCAACTCTGCCTATTATTCCAGACTCACCGGAGAGCCCGGAGTCAGCAGAGAAAGGCCCAGCAGTGCATACTATCCCGGACTCGTCAGAAAGTCCAGAGCCAGCAGAGAAGGGTTCACTTGATATCTCAAACCCTCCAGAGGTTGACACGCTGGAGAAAAACTCACCCATCATTCCAGAGAGCTCTGA
>NW_021680847.1:32020-59453 GCF_001412515.2 Diachasma alloeum | reverse complement strand
TTCATAATCTCTCAGGCTATGATGCACATTTTTTGATTAAAGATTTGGTAAAATATTTTGAGGGACCGCTAGCGTTGCTTCCACTAACCAAAGAGAGATATATTTCATTCAGGAAATCTATTCCACAGACGAAAGTTAGCTTGAGATTCATCGATTCGTTCAGGTTTATGGCAAGTAGCTTGGAACAATTGGCATCAGACCTGACTGATGTAGACAAGACTATTACACTGGCTCATTGTGATGATGATGAACAATTCCATTTATTAATGAGGAAGGGTGTATTTCCCTATAAATACTTGGATAGTTGGGATTAATTGGATGATCGAGAACTGCCCTCAAGAGAAGCTTTTTTTTCGGCACTGAACAACCAAACGATTTCAAATGACAATTATGCACATGCGTGTCAAGTTTGGGAGAAATTTGGTCTCTCAACACTTGGTGAATATTCTGATTTGTATCTGAAAACTGATGCGTTACTCCTGGCTGATATTTTTGAGAATTTCCGGAAAAGCTGTTTTTCCGTGTACAAACTAGATCCACTGCATTATTATACAGCACCTGGACTTGCGTTCGATGCAATGCTGAGATGCACTGGTATGGAGATTGAACTGTTCACAGACGTTGATAAATTCTTATTCATTGAAAAAGGTATCCGAGGAGGAGTAGCTCAGTGCACTAATCGTTATGCTCATGCCAAGAATCGTTATATGGGTGAGAATTACAATCCAAACGAAGAGGAATCATATCTTACGTACTTTGATGTGAATAATTTGTACGGTGCAGCGATGAGTCAATACTTACCCTGTGGTGCATTTGAGTGGGAAAATCCCGAAGGATTCAATGCTCTTCNCAGTGAACGCAGAGACAGAGATAGTACCGTTTTATCTCAGCAAAATGGAATTAGAAATACCTACAATTCATTTATTACTTTTTTGTACGAGTGTGCATTTGCCAGTCAATGTACAGCCAGTTTATCACNACACTGGCTCATTGTGATGATGATGAACAATTCCATTTATTAATGAGGAAGGGTGTATTTCCCTATGAATACTTGGATAGTTGGGATAAATTGGATGATCGAGAACTGCCCTCAAGAGAAGCTTTTTTTTCGGCACTGAACAACCAAACGATTTCAAATGACGATTATGCACATGCGTGTCAAGTTTGGGAGAAATTTGGTCTCTCAACACTTGGTGAATATTCTGATTTGTATCTGAAAACTGATGTGTTACTCCTGGCTGATATTTTTGAGAATTTCCGGAAAAGCTGTTTTTCCGTGTACAAACTAGATCCACTGCATTATTATACAGCACCTGGACTTGCGTTCGATGCAATGCTGAGATGCACTGGTATGGAGATTGAACTGTTCACAGACGTTGATAAATTCTTATTCATTGAAAAAGGTATCCGAGGAGGAGTAGCTCAGTGCACTAATCGTTATGCTCATGCCAAGAATCGTTATATGGGTGAGAATTACAATCCAAACGAAGAGGAATCATATCTTACGTACTTTGATGTGAATAATTTGTACGGTGCAGCGATGAGTCAATACTTACCCTGTGGTGCATTTGAGTGGGAAAATCCCGAAGGATTCAATGCTCTTCATGTACCTGATGATTCTCCAACTGGATATATATTGGAAGTAGACTTGGAATATCCCAGAGAACTTCATGATGCACACAAGGACCTACCTCTATGCCCTGAACATTTTGTTCCTCCAAATCGCAAGAATACCAAGTTAATGACTACTTTGTATGCCAAAAAATCCTATGTTATACATTACAGAAATTTGAAACAAAGTTTGAATCTTGGAATGAAATTGACGAGGATCCATCGAATATTGAAATTCAAGCAAGCAACATGGCTCAAGCCCTATATTGACCTGAACACAGAAATGCGGAAAAAATCGACGAGTGAATTTGAAAAGAATTTCTTCAAATTAATGAATAATGCTGTTTTTGGGAAAACCATGGAGAATGTAAGGAAGCACAAAGATGTCAAATTAGTCACCGAGTGGGGTGGAAGGTGGGGGGCAAGAGCTCGCATCGCTCTGCCTAATTTCCACAGCAGTTTGATTTTCGATGATGATATGGTGATAATTGAAATGAATCGCACGCGAATCACTTTTAATAAACCAATCTACATTGGATTCGCCATTTTGGACTTGTCGAAAATTTATATCTACGATTTTCATTATAACTATGTGAAACAGGTATTTGGTGAGCGTTCAAAATGGCGAATCCAATGTAGATTGGTTTATTAAAAGTGATTCGCGTGCGGTTCATTTCAATTTTCACCATATCATCATCGAAAATCAAACTGCTATAGAAATTAGGCAGAGCGATGCGAGCTCTTGCCCCCCACCTTCCACCCCACTCGGTGACTAATTTGACATCTTTGTGCTTCCTTACATTCTCCATGGTTTTCCCAAAAACAGCATTATTCATTAATTTGAAGAAATTCTTTTCAAATTCACTCGTCGATTTTTTCCGCATTTCTGTGTTCAGGTCAATATAGGGCTTGAGCCATGTTGCTTGCTTGAATTTCAATATTCGATGGATCCTCGTCAATTTCATTCCAAGATTCAAACTTTGTTTCAAATTTCTGTAATTTCTGTAAAATTTCTGTAATATAACATAGGATGTTTTGGCATACAAAGTAGTCATTAACTTGGTATTCTTGCGATTTGGAGGAACAAAATGTTCAGGGCATAGAGGTAGGTCCTTGTGTGCATCATGAAGTTCTCTGGGATATTCCAAGTCTACTTCCAATATATATCCAGTTGGAGAATCATCAGGTACATGAAGAGCATTGAATCCTTCGGGATTTTCCCACTCAAATGCACCACAGGGTAAGTATTGACTCATCGCTGCACCGTACAAATTATTCACATCAAAGTACATAAGATATGATTCCTCTTCGTTTGGATTGTAATTCTCACCCATATAACGATTATTGGCATGAGCATAACGATTAGTGCACTGAGCTACTCCTCCTCGGATACCTTTTTCAATGAATAAGAATTTATCAACGTCTGTGAAAAGTTCAATCTCCACACCAGTGCATCTCAACATTGCATCGAACGCAAGTCCAGGTGCTGTATAATAATGCAGTGGATCTAGTTTGTACACGGAAAAACAGCTTTTCCGGAAATTCTCAAAAATATCAGCCAGGAGTAACACATCAGTTTTCAGATACAAATCAGAATATTCACCAAGTGTTGAGAGACCAAATTTCTCCCAAACTTGACACGCATGTGCATAATTGTCATTTGAAATCGTTTGGTTGGTCAGTGCCGAAAAAAAAGCTTCTCTTGAGGGCAGTTCTCGATCATCCAATTTATCCCAACTATCCAAGTATTCATGGGGAAATACACCCTTCCTCATTATTAAATGGAATTGTTCATCATCATCACAATGAGCCAGTGTAATAGTCTTGTCTACATCAGTCAGGTCTGATGCCAATTGTTCCAAGCTACTTGCCATAAACCTGAACGAATCGATGAATCTCAAGCTAACTTTCGTCTGTGGAATAGATTTCCTGAATGAAATATATCTCTCTTTGGTTAGTGGAAGCAACGCTAGCGGTCCCTCAAAATATTTTACCAAATCTTTAATCAAAAAATGTNCCTCATTATTAAATGGAATTGTTCATCATCATCACAATGAGCCAGTGTAATAGTCTTGTCTACATCAGTCAGGTCTGATGCCAATTGTTCCAAGCTACTTGCCATAAACCTGGACGAATCGATGAATCTCTAGCTAACTTTCGTCTGTGAAATAGATTTCCTGTATGAAATATATCTCTCTTTGGTTAGTGGAAGCAACGCTAGCGGTCCCTCANAATCGTGATAGCCACCTCAGGGGTATTCTGTGGATCCTCCGGAATGACGATAATCATTCCACCATAACGGATATTGAATTAATATTATGAAAACGTGACTCGTCCATGTTGGGGTGTAGCTTACGCCCTCTGAGATCATTCCGCAGGGGTGCCGCCGATTGCATCATTATATTTCTATGAAAGTCGACTGAAAAATTCTTCGCGGAAAAATCGACAACGGTTTGCGCTCGCAAGAGAGGTATTCACCCTCTGTGATGTTTAAAAAGTTTTTTTTTCCATCGAATTCCGTCTGACAGACTTCATCATTGCGAGTTGGCCAGACAATAACAAAAATTATTAAATTAATATTGTAAAAACGTGACTGTCTCGAGACAACGCTTCATCTACNTAATATCTTGTGAATTTTTGTAAGTTATATTGCAACCAGCATGCGCCGCTCCACGATACCTGGCTGTGAAGTGACAATGGTCTCGATGTTTTATATCTGTTGAACTGAANCCATGTTGGGGTGTAGCTTACGCCCTCTGAGATCATTCCGCAGGGGTGCCGCCGATTGCATCATTATATTTCTATGAAAGTCGACTGAAAAATTCTTCGCGGAAAAATCGACAACGGTTTGCGCTCGCAAGAGAGGTATTCACCCTCTGTGATGTTTAAAAAGTTTTTTTTTTCTTCGAATTCCGTCTGACAGACTTCATCATTGCGAGTTGGCCAGACAATAACAAAAATTATTAAATTAATATTGTAAAAACGTGACTGTCTCGAGACAACGCTTCATCTACCCCTCCAGCAGAAACGTGTGGAGAGGGCTAATTTCAACCGATCCGCCATGATGCTAAATGACAACGCATAAAGACATGAAGATAGAGGGGTGATCTCAGTCAGTTTCGCATCTGAACAACAGCACTATGGCGGTAGTTATTGATATTGAGGGTTTTAAAGATATTGGAAATCAGTTCATTGTGAAAGAATTCGCAATATCTGCATTGGAAGTTAATGAACATGCAAATTTTCTCCATGACTGGGCTCTGCTGGACTCACCTCGCAAATGGGATGATTTGCTACCTAAATATAAAGAAATAAATCAGTGGTTGTCACGTCATCATCACGGACTGCACTGGGAAACTCCCGGCGATATTGAGTACCAGGGATTAAGTGATTTTGTCAATCGTATGCTGGAGTATGTCCCACACATCTACGTCCAAGGTGCTGAGAAGAAGAAGTGGGTGGATCGGATCCTCAAGAGAGATATACCAGTTGACGATTTGAACGATCTTGGTTGTCCAGTTCTGAATTACCTGAAGGAGGAAAAAAAGTGTACATATCATCATAGCCTTTATGATGGAAGTCCTGTCCACTACTATTGTGCGGTGGATAATGTGGTGCGCTTAAAAAAATGGTACGCTAGATATGAAGCTGGGTCTCTAGAAAAATCTTTGAAAAAGTTTTGTGAAAATCAACATTTGAATTCATTGACAAGCCAGGAAATTTCTCATCTCCCCAAACACTTCATTGCAACCGTTGCCAAGGACACTATTGATGCAGCTTGGGAGAAATTGCCAGAGATGATGAAGAGAGATCCAAGCATCGCTGGTTTACGCTATTGTCGCACGCATTGGTCTTCATTGGGTACAATACCACTCAGTCCAACGCCTCCACCAATAGCAGAGTGCCCTCTATGCCAGTATCGACGTTGATAATATATACAAAATCACTGCACCACGTTCGGTATACTTGGATTCTTTGAAACCCCATCCTCCCTCTCCTCATATGAGATCAGCTTGTATAAACTCTCGTAAACATCGTCAGTTCACCATTGAATTTCGATAGTACCACATCGTAATTATTATTCACTCAGTTTGAACAGAAGAAACAGGATTTGTACATTCATGTGAAAAAGTTATTTGCGAAAGTTATCAAATTACGTGTTCAATAGACAAAATGTCGCATCGTATAGATTTTGAGATATGTGAGAAATCGTATACATCCTTTGAGGATGTTGCAACATGGAATATGGATGAGGCCTATCATCGTATCCTAGAGAATGTCCTCATACCCTTCAAATGGTTCATGCAATTGCCCATGCCAACGTTGTTGACACACATCATGAGGGCTATTGAGGAAATGGATGGCATCACCGATGTTTATCTATCGTTTGTTGGTGTGCGTACTATTCTGGTTAAAAAAGACGATGTGTACGTCTTCGTCCAGGGACCTATGGCAGATGAGGGAACATCTCCTGATTGCAGCTCATGTGAGGGTAAAACTTCCCCTGAATGTGACTCATGCAATGAGGTAGGAAGCAGTGCAGATATAGAAACGTTGGAGGAGATGAGAGCGATGGAGCAAGCAGATGGAGCGAGGGTGCCAGAGGTTTATGTGAGTCCAATGAGGGACGATGAGGAAGATGGGGTAGAAGATGACCACGTGGTGAGCGTATTCAACGTTGATAGCAGTGATACCTCTTCGGATGAGGTCTCTTTCAACTTTATTTTTGATGGCGAGACATAAAAAGTTGAAAATCAGATGAAGGTGGGGGGATAACCAATGACAGTGCATGGAGTGTATAAGAGGGGGTCCTTCTCCCTCTGTTGCCTGTCAGAGAACAAATTGGCAATAGACATTCTTTAATCTTCGAGTGAATATCATCATGGAATTAATTATTGATTTTCAAGGATTCCGCAGAGGAGGACATTTTGTTTTGAAAGAGTTGGGTGTAGTGTNGTCTCTTTCAACTTTATTTTTGATGGCGAGACATAAAAAGTTCAAAATCAGATGAAGGTAGGGGGATAACCAATGACATTGCATAGAGTGTATAAGGGGGGGTCCTTCTCCCTCTGTTCCCTGTCAGAGAACAAATTGGCAATAGACATTCTTTAATCTTCGAGTGAATATCATCATGGAATTAATTATTGATTTTCAAGGATTCCGCAGAGGAGGACATTTTGTTTTGAAAGAGTTGGGTGTAGTATCAGATCATTCACCAGTTGATGAGAGTTCGCTTCATATCCACATTGTTTTCCAACCACCATGTGCCTGGAGTGATCTGGAGACGCAGGATGTAATAACCAACAGATGGCTGACGCGTAATCATCATGGAATATTGTGGAATACTGGTGAATGTGATTACAATGATATTGGGGAAGTTTTTGACAGTTTCTTGAAGAAACAAACAAAAATTTTTGTGAAAGGGTTAGAGAAAATGACAGACTTGGAGAAACTTGTGGGAAAGTCACATGTACTCATAAATTTGGATGATTACAATTGTCCAAACATTGGCAACTACAATATCAAAGACTGTTCTCATCGGAAAATCCATCAGAACATCACCACACGTGATCAGAAAATCCACTGTGCTTTGGCCAATGTGTATCGTTTGAAAAAGTGGGTCAAAGACAATTACCAAAATCTCAAAACCAAAGAAAGTGATTTCAATGAAATTTTTTTTGACTGAAAACTGACATTCCACAAATTAAATTATGTAAAATATTGTTGTTCCTCATCATCATCGATTAATTCTGTATCTTCCAATTTTCATCTTTTAAAAAATATAATCTGAAATTTCAAATTTGATAAAGTGCATTTTTTTTAATCAATAATGTGTCATTCATCTATTCCTTCAACAAAGAATAATTTCAGGTGTTCACACACTCTTGGAGCCATATCTTCTCTCTCTAATCGGTGGAATAGACAGTCTGCTTTATTCCGCATTGATAAATCCTCTCAATCGCATATATATATTGAATCGACGTTGTTTCATTTCGACTTCACACTTTTGTCCACCAGCGATCATTGCCGCCCCGCTCAGCTAACAGACTCGCACGTGCCTTCATGTAAACAAATAACTGAAACTTTTGGAATAATCGGACAGACGACTTGTGCATAATTAAATAGAAGGAATTTTTTTTTTACTATTCATTCAAACAATAATGATCATTTGTCTATGGAGAATCATTTTTCTATGTTAATATGAAAATTACACATGCAGTTAGATTTCTTATTCTTCAACGATTCACCGAGCGCTGTGGGGAGAAGTTTTGTTTACGCACACGTGACGGCCAATAAACATAAACGCTCAGCCAGAACTCACCTCCAAACACTGCATATCAAATTTTGATAAAAAATCATTTCTACCATATTCCTGATCAATACATTTTACCCCCCACTCAAATTCATTTAAAAGTAAATAAAATGAGAGGGGGGAGAGTTCAATTCTTTGTAGATACGGGGGCTGATGTAAATCTCGTAAGGTTAGATAAACTCAGCTCAAAGGTAATGATAAATCGCGAACAAATAATATTAATTAAAGGGGTTACACCGGGGAGATTGAAGACAATAGGGTACGTAACTCTGGACGTAGAGGGGGTCGAGGACAAGTTCCATGTCGTCGACGCGAGTTTTCCGCTGATAGAAGATGGGATGCTGGGCAGACCATTTCTAAAAAGTAGGGCAGTCAAAATTGACTATGGGGAAGACACTTTGACTATAGGGAAAGGGGTATACACGTTTATAAACACGGAGTCAATTCCTCTTTCGCCTAGAACAGTCAAGCTCGTATACGTCAGAGTAGGTAAATTCGACGCAGAGTTCGGTTACCTCCCGCGAAGGGACATCAAATCAGGGTGTATTTTTTGTATGTCTTCAATACCCGGGAAACCGAGAAGCGATTTAAAATTCCATTCGTTGACCTAGAACAAGTCGAGTCAATCGCGACTGAAGCGGAAATTAAAGCATTTGGTGAAACAGAGGTTTCGAATGAGCGAAAGAAGCAAAATAGAGCAGATAAAATCATCGAAATACTTAGATTAGAGGGTCTCGATGAGGAAGAGCAGGAAGAAGCGAAAAATTTAGTTAAATATAACCCTTGGGTATATAAGCTTGATGAAGAAAAATTAAAAGAGGCAAAAATCCCAGGGTATAAAATTAAATTGAAGGACGATGAGCCTGTCGTAGTTAGATAATTTCGTCTGCCCTTCCATATCAGAGACAAATCCAACGAATAAATAGATACCATGCTAAAAGCCGGTATCATTGAACCCTCTGATTCACCATACAATTCTCCCGCATGGATGGTTCCGAAAAAACCAGGCCCCGATGGAGAAAAGCGATGGCGCATGGTCGTCGACTTTCGTAGACTGAATGAAAAAATGGTCGCGGACGCGTATCCTTTGCCGAATATAACGGATATCCTCGATCAATTAGGGGGAATGAGGTATTTTTCAACGTTCGATCTTGTGTCAGGATTCCATCCAATTCCGTTAGCCCCAGAAAGTCGCCCCAAAACCGCGTTCTCAACTCCAAGGGGGCACTTCCACTACACTAGAATCCCAATGGGAATTGCAAACGGCCCACCAGCCTTTCAAAGGGCAATGGACGTCGTCCTGTCAGGATTGCAGGGTGCAGGTTTATTTGTGCATATGGATGACATTGTAGTCTATGGGAAAACCCTCGAAGATCACAGGGAGAAATACAAACTATTTGTAGATAGACTCCATAAGGTACAAATGAGCCTGCAGCCCTCTAAATGCGAATTTTTGANGCAGGGTGCAGGTTTATTTGTACATATGGATGACATTGTAGTCTATGGGAAAACCCTCGAAGATCACAGGGAGAAATACAAACTATTTGTAGATAGACTCCATAAGGTACAAATGAGCCTGCAGCCCTCTAAATGCGAATTTTTGAGAGAAGAGGTGACGTTCTTAGGCCATTGCATAAGCGAAGAAGGAATAAGGCCCAACCCCAAAACGATAGATCCAATTTTAAAATACCCAAGGCCGCAAGATAAAAAAGGTATTAGACAGTTTAACGGATTAGCGGGATACTATCGCAAATTTATCGAAAATTTTGCGGTGAAAGGACGCCCACTCACAAAACTGTTAAAGGAGGATACTGCTTTCGTATGCTATGCGTCACGAGTGATGAAGCAACCTGAACGAAATTACACAACAACAAAAAAGGAACTTCTCGCAATTATTTTTGCGATAAGACAATTTCGGCCGTATATTTATGGGAGAAAATTTACACTGGTGACTGACCATCAGCCACTCGTGTGGCTGAGGTCCACCAAAGATCCGGGGGCCCAATTACGTCGCTGGGCGAACGAATTAGAAGAGTATGACTATGACATTAAATACAAACCGGGAAAATTAAATCTCAACGCGGACGCGCTACCTCGGAACCTGATACCTGACAAGGCTAATAAAAGCACTCGTCATCATACCAAGCGGCGAAAGGATAGGCCCATGCGTGGTCGAAATGATGTGGCCCGATAACAAGGTCCAAGTCATGCGAGGCACGAGACCGGACATTATAAGGGAAGAATGCATCATAACGGTAAACGACCCTCCGCCGGATTGGGACCCTACTAAATTAACAGTAGACCTAACAAACGGGTATCCAGAAATGGATGTCGGCGATTTGGTATGGTATAAGAATGTCCCCCGACGTGATAAAAGTACAAAGGGGAAACACCGACACACATGTGCCTAAATGCCGAGTAGTGTCGGTAAACCAGGCACCGCAAGAGGCAGCGGTGACCAAAAGAACACCCCTGCAAATACTCAAAAGAGACGGGATAATGCCAACAACTTCTACCGAAAGAAGAGACGTCATCCCTCAAAACAATCCTCAGGATAACCCGAATGACAACGTAGAGGTTCAGGAGAAACCACAGATGAGAAGAAAGCGAGGACGGCCCCGAAAAATTCCGGTCGAGAACATGGAGCAAGGACAGCTCCGAAAAATCCTCGCTGAGCAAAAGAAGCGAGGACGTCCACGAAAAATTCCTCTCGAAGAAATAACTACAGAGGAGGAAGAAAATACCCCTAAAAGACAAAAAAGAAATACACAACCACGGATACCCTATGAGACACATTCTGGAGACGAAACTTCCGAGCCCGGAAGTGAAGCCGGAAGTGTGTTCGACCCCACCGAGGACCCACTACACTCATCGGACGAAGAGGAGATGGTCCAAGAGAGCCCAGTGACAACACCAGGATCAGCTGATGCAGGCAATGACCCAGTGCATTACAGCGAAGAGGAAACCGGCACAGGGGAAAGAAAGAAAGATGAAAGTGGCCGACACGGAGAACCACTGGANATAAGGGAAGAATGCATCATAACGGTAAACGACCCTCCGCCGGATTGGGACCCTACTAAATTAACAGTAGACCTAACAAACGGGTATCCAGAAATGGATGTCGGCGATTTGGTATGGTATAAGAATGTCCCCCGACGTGATAAAAGTACAAAGGGGAAACACCGACACACATGTGCCTAAATGCCGAGTAGTGTCGGTAAACCAGGCACCGCAAGAGGCAGCGGTGACCAAAAGAACACCCCTGCAAATACTCAAAAGAGACGGGATAATGCCAACAACTTCTACCGAAAGAAGAGACGTCATCCCTCAAAACAATCCTCAGGATAACCCGAATGACAACGTAGAGGTTCAGGAGAAACCACAGATGAGAAGAAAGCGAGGACGGCCCCGAAAAATTCCGGTCGAGAACATGGAGCAAGGACAGCTCCGAAAAATCCTCGCTGAGCAAAAGAAGCGAGGACGTCCACGAAAAATTCCTCTCGAAGAAATAACTACAGAGGAGGAAGAAAATACCCCTAAAAGACAAAAAAGAAATACACAACCACGGATACCCTATGAGACACATTCTGGAGACGAAACTTCCGAGCCCGGAAGTGAAGCCGGAAGTGTGTTCGACCCCACCGAGGACCCACTACACTCATCGGACGAAGAGGAGATGGTCCAAGAGAGCCCAGTGACAACACCAGGATCAGCTGATGCAGGCAATGACCCAGTGCATTACAGCGAAGAGGAAACCGGCACAGGGGAAAGAAAGAAAGATGAAAGTGGCCGACACGGAGAACCACTGGATGACATCAACTTTGATGTATGGGAGCAACCAACGGACGCTGATAACAGCGAGGGAGAAGACTTATTCCCCCCCAACGAAGATCCACCGGAGTATCAGTTTTCAGAAGAGGAAGGCAATGAAAATGTTGAATACTCCCGAACACATTTGACGGAAGTGAAGGAGAATTTTGCATTTTTTCTCCCAGCAACTGGAGAATTGGACAACGCCTGCCTCAGAGTATTAGTCGAGAAAGACTGGGTACAACGGGAACAGCTGACTTCTCAGGTTCATCAAAAAGGAGAAGTCATTAGGCTCGAAAAGGCCGGAAGAATCGGATTTGGACTCGTCATCAAGGACGATTCAGAAGCAGAAGTCCTGGAAGAAAATACTAGAAGAGCCCTCGAAACTTTCCTCGAATTAGTAATCACCGAAAAACTGCCAAAAATAAGGATGACCCACGACTCCGACTCCTTAACAGAGAGATCGAGAAAAGCCATCAGAACACGGCTAAAAGAAAGATTAATAATAGGAACCAACACACGAGTAGTGTTATGCGCACGATTACTCGAAGTACCAGTAGAGGAAGATCGGATTTCAATTGTGGAGGAGAAACATACATCGGCGATAGGAGGACACAAGGGCATAACAAAGACCTTGTACACAGTGGGACTTCAATATTTTTGGAAGAATATGGCACAAACAGTCAGAGATTATGTGAATTTCTGTCAGATATGCCAACGAAAAAAGCTGACGAGGGAAAAAGCCCGCCAACCGATGATCATCATCGATACACCGATAGATGCGTTTGAGAAGGTATCCATGGATATCTATGAGCCTTCAGGGAGAAGCAACAGGAGATATGCATAGTTACTGACCATGCAGGACTGCCTGACTAAATACGCCCTTGCCGAACCGCTGAGAACGGAGAGAACGGAGGATGTAGCGCGCGCCCTTACACGCAGACTAATATGCACTTTCGGCGTACCCCAAGCAATCTTATCGGATAGAGGTACGAATTTTACGAGCGGAATCACGGCCGAATTTTGTAAATTATTTCGGATTCACCAATGCTTGACAACCGCGTACCACCCTCAATCTAACGGATCTCTCGAGCGCAGTCACCGCGTCTTGACTGAATTCCTAAAAACTCAGATCGGAGATAGTGGAGATTGGGATAAATGAATAGATATGGCGATGTTCGCATATAATAGTAGCGTTCACGAAAGCACGGGTTACACGCCTCACGAGCTAGTTTTTGGGGTAAAACCGCGGATACCATCAGCGAGATCACTCGAAGGAATAGGGGGTAAACCATATCGAGCACTATTCCAAGAATTAACGGAAGGGTTGAGGAGAGTTCGCGATAAAGCTCGAGTAAATTTAATAAAATCGAAAGAAAAGTCAAAGAAATATTATGACAAAAAGGTGAAAGAAATACCTTTCGAACCAGGAGAGGATGTTTGGCTCTGTAAAGAACCAAAAACGGGAAAAAGGGACGATGATTGGAAAGGACCATATCGTATCATCGAAATCCTCGAAAATAATAACGTAAAAATTCAGACGGAGAGAGGGCTGAAAATAGTACACCGCGACAAACTGAAAAAAGCCCGACTCCGGAAGGCGGCATGTCCGCCAGAAAATCAGGGCTAATTTAATAATTGCCCAGGGACCGCGAAAAGGGGAGAGAAAAAAAAACACAACTTTTATCCCTTCTCAAACTTTATATTTTCTCTTAGTCTAAGTACAAAAAAAAATTTTTTGGATGGTACACAAGAGAGAGAAATCCGTTGAGAAGGAAAGCTTGACACCCCTCTTTCGTGGTGACGCACGATCCGCCATCGTTGAGGTCAGCGAAACGGGCCCTAGACAGAAAAACAGGAGGTTATACTCAAGAATAACTCTCAATGTTTTTTCAAAGAATACCGAGAGGGTACAAGGGAAGCGTTTCCCTTATTATTGAAAAATAATAAATGGAGAGACGAGCTTACCTAAACATCCCCACGTACCCACTCGAAGTACTCGTACCAGTCGAGATCGTCGATGATCTCATCCCCGAGGGTAGAATCCCCGGTAAGATACCTCAAATATTCGAGAGGATCGTCTCCATATTGGAACATACGAGGAGCCTAGAAAACATTTTTTTTGCTCCCAGTAGCAATCATAGATTAACAATCCAACGGTTAAAATAACTTACCACCGGGCAGGGAGCCTCGAGGAAAAGCCTCGGCAAACAGAAATCGGCCGACAACCATAAGCGGAGGTTCCTCAAGCGGGTAGCATTGCGTACACGAGCTGAATGGAGAATATAAAACACCCGATCCCAACAATCATCGAAGAGAAGCTCGAAGAGGGTACAGGCTCGAGAATCCGACAGCAAAGGGGCGTTGCAATGACGCTCCAGAGCAAGAGTGAGCCACAATTCGGTAAGCTCTTGAACCTTGTCCCATGGGAAAGGCTAGAAAATGAGACTGGATAGCAACAAGTCCAAAGGAAAAATTTTTATGATGAAAGTCGCAACTTACTGATTCAAGTACGGGCACGACGACACTCTCGCCTTCCTGACGACGCAGCCAAAAAGGGGTACCAGTTGCTTCACAACCATAACGCTGACCATCGAGAAGATCGTCTAACCCAAGCCCGAAATGCTGGTTAGAGCGCATGGCAGGCAGAGTCAAGGCCTGACGATAATCTACAATGTCTCAAGGAGTTTTTGGATAAGGAGTCGTAAACATCGACTGCAGCCCGGAATGGTACAAATTAGGACCATTACGGACCAGATAATTCACGAAAGGAACGACTTCCATTAGTTCCTCAAGTACCCTCACCCGGGGATTGTCTTCTGCGAGAGGCATAATGGAGAAATCGGAACTAACAGCACCAACAGTGATAAACAGTCACACTCGACTCCCGATGAGCAACTGAACAAACTGCGTCAAAGGAAACGGGGTACCGAGAGAAAAAAATGCAACGTTGCTCTCCAGTGCGATATACAGAAACTAAATACCTTGCGAGAAGAAAAACGTAGGGACAGGACAGAGGATGGATAGGAGAGGATAAATTTTCTTCAAATAAAATTCTCGGTCTTTAGTTAAAAAATATATTTTGTTTCTCTTCATATAAAATATATATAAAATAACATATATAAAAAGATATATAAAAAAATATATAAATATATGGATAGAAAAAGAAAATGTCCTTCAACTGGAGAGGTTCCTCGGCGCTCTGAAAACAAATTTTTTTTGTTTAGTTCTTCTTTCCTTTCTTCTTCTCTCTCCTCTTCAAAAGAAAAAACAACAAACGAAGTAATTCATACACAAAAGATGCTCAACCCGAAAGAGCACATCCTTCCTGAGAGCCTCCGAGGCCGATCGAGGTCTGGGACCTGGGCTGAGTCGAACGTCGACCCTATCCCGACCTGCGGCGAGATTTGGAGCCCCTAGGACGCCCAGCACCCCTCCGAGCTCCACCCCAATTGGAGGTCCTAGCAGGTTTGGGGATGGTCCCAAACAGGACGTCAAGGGCTCGACGCTCGATGATGGGACAGTGGAGCTCAGGACGGTCAATATAAAGGTGCGGGAGATTCCCCGACCGAAGCATGGTCTGCCGCACCAGACCACATGCCTCCGCAAAGGAGATACCTCGACCGTCAAACCACTCCTGGACCGGAGGATCAGTAACAATATGATCCGAACCTCCCGGCCTGAAACGGCGAGACCTCCGGGCACTCTGCCGTCCCCCACGGAACATAGGGCCCCCATGGGCCTCCAAAAATTCGGAATTTCCTGAAATATTATGATTAATTAAAATCCACAGAATGTTTTTAAATCATTATCTAAATTTAATTTGAAAAAAAAAACAAGAGATGAAGAAAGATGATGGAAATAACATTTTAAATCAATAGATTAAAATACCGTTATCAACACGAGGGGCGGTCTCAGGAGCATCCCCGCTAAGGTCAACACCAAATCCATTCTGGCCCCCTTCGGCAACGTGTCCGGAGGCTGACTGCAGGGAGGTCTCCTCTGTAGATAACATTTTTTCTCGAAATCCTGAAAGATATAATTATTTCTTCAGGTATACCTTTTTTTTTCTATTAAACAACATAAATTTCAAAAGGGAATTTAATGGAGAATTTACAATCTATTCTTCACAAAAAAAATATAAACAAATAATGAAGAGAATAAATTTATAACTCTTCATTCATCTCGAAGATATCCCCCTTAGCATCATAAAGAATGAGAGAAGGGGAGAGGCAAGGGGGAAGAGCACGAAAGGCCGTTAAGTGCCGCCCACTCTCGTTGTGTTCGCCTGGCGCGTTTTCATACCAAACATTTAAATCCATTGACATTTTTTTTCTCCCTCCCAAAAATATTTTTTCTAATTCTTCTTGGAAACTTCATCCAATGACAGTTACACTGAAATTTTAGAGAATTTTGCTCTCGACAATTCTTTACTTGATGAAAAAAATCAATGAAGACTGCAAATTCGAGATCAATTATTTCAAAATACAAAATCCAAGTCGATAGGAATTAAGACAATTCAGATAAATTCTTAAATTTTCAAGTAATTGAAAATTGAACGTCATTTGGTAATGAATATTCTTGTTTCTATTAAAAATGAAAATAAGTTATTCGAAAGTTCGTAATTTAATGGAATTTATTTGGAAATTAGAAATTTTATTCTGTCCCCCCCCCCCTAAACTGTGAAAATCCGATTTTTTTTTAACAGTGCATCAATGGAATAATAAGACGAATATTTCGAGTATTACATGAAAGAGCATAACGATTCAAGTGAATTAAGATAATTTAAACATTCACAATATAATAAATGCAGAACTATGAATTACGTGTATACGAGAGACATTTGCAAGAAATATCAATTGAGGCGGCCACAATGTTGAATTATCTGTATAAGTCGACTGCAAACTACTGATTATTGAATACTATTCATTTATTTTTATTTCAATACGTGCCTGGGTGAATTTATACATCATGCGACACTCTTATTGCACGGGGGGGCATAGTATACATAACCATCAACACTTAGTTACATAAATGAATAAATATGGCTGGCGACCGATATTCAATAATTCATAGTCCTTTTCTGAAATCCAGTTGTGCTTAGCACCATTCATTTTTCATATATCTGGCTCTAATATCTAAAGCTTCCATCCAGAAATAGGCTACTCTTTTCAAGTCTTTGGGGTTTCTGATGTCCATTAGGGAGAGCGTAAGGTCTACATCAAATCTATCCTCTACCAGATCCTTAAAGTACTTGTATCTAAGATCTATGGAAGATGGGCAGAATGTCAAAATATGTACAACACTTTCAGGATTTGAGCCACACATTTTACAGTATCCATTCAAATTTAGTCTGTGAATTTCTTTGTTCTGGAAAAATCTTGTTGTATAAACGTTTGCTAAACGGATTTGCGCAACTAATCGCGTAAGCTGAATTGGGCATCGGAGGTTGAGATATCTTGACGTAGGGTCCGAGCACAGCCTGGGAATTTTGATTTGGATTGATGTACTGATTTGGTACCTTTCTAAGTCTCTTTTCTTCAAGAGGTAAGCATAGCTTTCGCGAATGCCATCCTTATGGGAAAGTCATGTGTTCGGGTCGGAGCACTCAATCAAAAAACCGAAATTTATTTCGTCTAAGATAGACACAATTTTCGAGGCCCAATTTAGTCGGGGTTTGTTCGATTTTTTATCCATCAACCATACAAGTCAGTTCCAACATACACGAGGTACCTTTTCGGCGCCCATCTTAAGCAATCTAATCACCCAATTAATTGCAAGCTCAAGCACTCTCACTCCCACGTGGTTTAGACCCAGTTCCAGTCTAAGCAGGTGACCAGGGGTGTTCAACGGTAACTGCAGCATTTGTTTATAAAAGTCCGATTGTACCTTTTCGATTGAGTCAAAGTGGTCAATCCCCCAAGTCGGGACCGCGTATAAAAGAGTCGGAGCAACAACACTCTCAAAAAGTTTGACTTTACTACACCACGCGTCGGATTTTGATCTGGTTAGGATGACTTTGGTGGAACCAATTGCCATTCTAGAAAACCCCTTTAGGCTACTTTCCAACATTACTCCTAAATACTCATACTTTTTAACAGTCTCCACCCATTCACCGCAGTAAAAAAATACATCTTTTTCGATCTTTTTAATCCTACCACTCACTCTAAAAGGCATCACTTTGGTTTTTTCTATATTGACTACTAGGCCATTCAGGTCACAATATTCCTTCAGAATTCTTAGTTTCTTATTTACATCCCCTATGCTATAAGCTAGTAGTGCCGTGTCATCGGCATATGTCGGCATCAAGAGGTCGTGCAAGGAGTCAATGCTCAGTCCCCTGCAACCCTTTTCTCTGAAAAAACTTTCAAAATCCGAAACATACAAAATAAAGAGCAGAGGGCTCAGTATCTCTCCCTGCAGGACCCCTTCGGTTATTTCAAAGTTATTGGTGAATTCGCCTCCTAGTTTAACTTTAGCTTTCGCGTTGTCGTATATATATTTAAGAACTCTGATGAGTTTTGAGCTGAGCCCAAGATTAAATAGTTTTTTCCATAACAAATTCTGGGGTACCGAGTCAAATGCTCTTTTAAAGTCGACAAAAATTACGTAGACTACATTATCTGGTATTTTTAGTTGAAGATTTATAGTAGATATTAGACCAAAAATTTGGTCCTCACAACTTCTGCCTTTTCGAAAACCTGCCTGTGATTCGGGAAGGATGGGGGAGTTTTCTGCCCATTTTTCCGAGCGTGTTATCGAAATTCTAGTGAAGGTTTTCAATTCACAATTTATAAGAGCTATGCCTCTGTAGTTTGCCGGGTTGGTCAATCTTTGGGGACAATTTCTTCGTCTAAAATCTGATTGAATAATTTTTGCAGAAGAATGAGCCTCGCCTGCGGAATCTCTTTCCACACCTCATTGGGGATGTTATCCGGCCCAGGCGCCTTATTAGATTTGCAAGAGCTTAAAGCTTTACGTATCTCTTGTTCAGAGATTGAATTATCCAAAAAAGGATGCCTAGCATCCACGAACTCACATTCTAACAAGCATCTGGGGGGATAAACATTAGCGTAAAATTTTTCCCATACCGATTTTGAGATTATGTTCCCCACAAAACTTTTCCGTCCCATCTCCCTCACCACTCCCCAGAATTCACTTGAATTTCTCACATTGGCCAATTTAAGTCTCACATTTTCAAAATACATAATTTTCTTTTCATTTGTTATCGTTTTATACTGCGCTCTTACATTATGAAAATGATTGAGTAAAATTTTATCCGATTCTTTGTTGCAGTTGACGGCGTTGGCCTTTTTTTCATGCTCTATTCATGTTTGTTTTAATCTCCTTAGATTCCTCATCATCCTATTTTTTATTACGACTATCGTTGGGTTTGCTCGAATTACCAACGCTCTTAGATATAAACATTCCCATTTCAGTAGCTACGGAAATTATTGTGTCCGTTAATATAGCATTCAACGACTCTATGTCACCATACGCGCCGCTAGGTCGATCGTTGAGTGAATGTTCCACTCTTTGTCTGAATTCTGCGCAACGTTCAGGCACCCAACTAAGTTTTTCAATTTTTTTAACACTTTCATTATTAAAATCCTTCAAGTTCAGCTCCCCGGAGTCAAAATGAAATAGCACAGGAAAATGATCTGAGGTGAAGATTTTGTCCCAGACTTCTAGACCCTGGACCAGACTAATTGAGGGAACATTCACCCAGCAGTAATCTATAACGCTTACCCCCAGTATACTATTATACGTAAACAACCCTGGACAGTCCTCAGGTACTCTACCATTCATCAAAAACAGGCCATTATGAGACATCACATCCATTAAGGCACTTCCTTCCGCAGTTTTTACACTATCAAGACTCACACGTACACTTTTTATCACTGGTCCTTCTACCAGCCCCTCCGGGATGTCATCATGCACGAGACCAGTTCTGCAGTTGAAATCTCTGCCCACCATTATAGGATTTTCGCCAAATTTTTCGATTATAATCTCAATAGTGTCACTTAAAAGACCCAAAACATATTCAAAGCGGTCCTTTTTTTGAAATGGGGGGATATATACCACTCCAACTGTCATTTGTAGACTTCCACATATTACTTGCGCAAAAATCAACCAAGAGGATGAGGCAATCACTGAGGACTCGAGTCGAGAGCTGACCAATAAGCCCAGCCCTCCACTTCCCCGGCCCCTTGCTGACTCTCTAACCGCTGGGACCCAAAAATCTTGAAAATTAACTCGGATCCAGGTTGGGACGACTGCAGGATTCGATTCCAACCAAGTTTCTCCAATGCCAATGATGAGCGCTTTTTCCAGCCATTCAGAAGCTTTCCAAACATTTTTGGCCCCATTACAGTTCCAGAAAATACATGTGCCCTGGTGGTTAAGGATTCGGAGAGGTTATATTAGAGCCGGTTTTTGATGTGCTAGAGTTATTCAATTAATTAATTTGCATTTGAAATTCGGGGGAGCTACTCACAGTGCTCTTGGGGTTCTTTTTGTTGTTATTTTTCGCCGTATCTTTTACAAAATTTCCGATATTTTGATCTCAAGAAAACCATGCACCATCAATTTCAACTTAATTGTATCTATGCTTTGTTTTTTTCCCCAAGGCTTCTTCCGATTTTGCAAGTTTTCTGGCCCTGTATGCTATTTCTCGTTGTAAGGCTGTACGATCTGATTCTATGTAAATGGTTAAGTTGAGAAGGCGTTGTCTTTTTAATTCCAGGATCTTCTTTTTTGTATTCCAGGAGTCCAACTTAATTTTGTAAAAGCGGTTACGTTCTTGGCCAATAATTACAAATTCATTTACCACATCCTTCATTTGAAAGTGACTGAGTAGAAAGTCATCAATGATTTGTTTTGGGTTGCAGCTCTCGGTGTCCAGCCCTCTAATGATAATATTTAGTTTCTTTTCGGCTCTTTCCCTCTCTTCCACACTGTTAGACACATTGCTCAGCCATTTAACAATATGACCCCCTGGAAGTAGATTATCAGTTATTGACTTTTCCCTCTCAATTGCAGCAAGCCTTTGCTCCAACTCAATATTTTTCTCGCCTTGCTTTTCATTAAATGTAGTCACCTTTCCGTCGACGGCCTTGATTTTACCGTCTTGCTCCTTGAATCTGTGATCAATTGATTCATTTAATTTCGTAAACTGTACCTTGTTTTCGTCTCGAGTATTGATGACTTCCGTTAAAATGGAATTTATTTTATCCATAAGCGTTTTTTGCATTTCCTCGAATGTTTGCGGCTGGTCCCCCATTTCCAGGCCGTCAATGCTTTCAGGGCTTAACTTGAGTACTTTTCGTGGGGATAACAGCTCCGCGTTGGATTCTTGGTTTTCACTGTCAAAGGAATGCTTACGGCTAATAGATGAGAGAAAATTGACAATCGTGGTTTGTGGACCGCCGATATTGTTGGGACGTTTGGGGGTTATGTTGTACTGTTTACGGGGTCGTATGCCACTTTTGTTTATTTCGTCTCCCGGAGTAACTTTGCATACAGTTCGTGGTAGTTTTACCGGTAGATCGCTTGCGACTGTCGGTACTACGTCCATTGCGTCTCCGTTATTATCGACCAGTTCCACGTCATCCGAAATACTATTCATCTTAAGTTGAGGCTCACATAACCTGTTTTTTCCACAGTCCATATATCACTTATTTTATTTAGTAGGGGATACTCCACACAGTCCACAATTCATTAATCAGCACCAATAAAAAATGCTGCCTTTCACCATGGCGATGAGACAGATACGAAAAATTGAGCTTTACATTTAAAATAAGACAAACTGACCAGCACTAACTTTCACACAACTGTTCGCCAGCTCAGCTCACTAGCGCCCCCGATTATTGAATACTTACTGTGATTTATCCAAATTTTGCGAACAAACACTTTGCACCAAACGCAGTAACGCACTATGTAAGAAAGTACAGCACAATGAAAGAGGCAGGAAACCCTTATCTCTGTTGTGACTGCACGAGAGCCACCGGATTCGAATTCCGACGCGAGGTCGTCACCAAGGCAACAAACGTGGCTTACGGCAGAATAGTGGGAGGGACCGCTCAACACCGTGTGAGAGCGATATTAGACGGAGGCGATAGCGACAGGCACCGTCCCGTCTCTCTCTCCCACGCGCCAACCAGGACGGGTAACCAACTAAGCGCGCGGGAATACGAAACAACTGAGCGTAGGAGCGACATAATTAAATAAAAAAAAAAGCGAGATCTTTTATTATTCTCGCGATAAGCTCTTATTTTCGATCGATTCCTTAGGAACATAAAGAATTCGACCGTAAATATGAGGGGGAGAAATGAGGGGATAATAAAAGATGAAATAGGAAACAAAGAGGGAAAATTTTTCTTTTCATAAAACACATTTTATGGTGTTTCAGGCTCACACGGAGCCCAGAAATCCCAGGCGTAGGAATAACACGCATAACAGACGGCAATGGAATTCTGTCATCCAAGTACGCGGATTTGCGGATTTATCACACAGTGTGGAAAATGGTAACGCACATCGACTTGACAGAATTCCTCAATAAAAGACAAATTTTCATAGACCATTGGTTCGGGATGAGAGAAGTATGTACCCAAATTGGAAACGATTGCAACTTTGGAGCACAATTGAGCCAGGCATTAAATCGAATTAATGCATTGAATGACATCCACAAACAAAGGAGGGACCTAATGTCGGAAAATAATCAGCGAAAGAAACGCGCAGTTCTGAGCTTCGTAGGGAAAATTAGCAAAATACTTTTCGGCACAATGGACGAGGACGATGCTGAATATTACGACAAATGTATCGAACAGTTACAAAATACAAGTAGGGAAACATTAACACTCTTAGCGAACCAGACACACATTATTCGGTCGGAATTCGAGACAATTCACTCAAAGTTAAGAACGATAGATGAAACGATCGTTAGGCTAAAAGAGACGACCCGAAACTCGGTAAATGAAATAATTCGACAAATCGACATAATAAAGCGGAACGAAGAAACAGAGGTCGTGCTAGCGATATTCAGTACGCAATTGAGCGAATATGAGGTAGAAACCCAAATACTAATAAATGCAATATTGTTCGCAAAACGAGGCCAATTACACCCATCAATTATGTCACCTCAGAACATTATGAACGCAGCGGGGGAGGTAACCAGGAATAATAGGGGTATCGAGTTGCCCACACCATTAGAAATTTCGCGGGTCACGGAATTACTCAAACTATCGGACCTAACCGCATATCTGCATAAAGAAAAAGTAGTTTTTATACTGACAATACNTATATCCATCAATTATGTCACCTCAGAACATTATGAACGCAGCGGGGGAGGTAACCAGGAATAATAGGGGTATCGAGTTTCCCACACCATTAGAAATTTCGCGGGTCACGGAATTACTCAAACTAAGGAAAAGGTAGTTTTTGTACTGACAATACCCTTGGTCGAGCTAACAAGATACACGGTATATAAACATATAACCCTACCCGTTAGAATCGGCACCACGACTACACCCTTAGTTGCCTTCATAACACCCAGTCATCCCTACACCGCCATTTCGGAGCGAGCCAATACGTATTTTAAGTTGAGTAACGACGATATCAGACGATGCAAAAGAGAATCAATGGAACTCTTATGCAAAAATACGCGACCAATGTATGAGGTCAATAAAAACGGGAATTGTGAAGTACAATTGGTCATCAATCCCACGTTCAAAGGTTCCGAAATATGCGATGTACGGGTGAAACCACGGCTCAGACATATTGGACGCAAATCGAGGAATCCAACACGTGGGTTTTCTCCGTCGCGACGGAGGACGAACTGAGAGTGAGCTGCTCGCGACAGGAACCTGCTACCATTAGCATTTCGGGGACAGGAAAACTAACCCTCTCAGCGGAGTGTGAGGTCCGATCACGGCAAGTGACCCTTACCCCGTTCACCGAAATAACATCCGAGGTTGAGATCAAATTCGCGAACAAGGCTATGATAAACATCCCAGCCTTGATAAATGAAACCGTGCGCGGACTCGGGGAGGGCAATCTATCAGAAATTCTCGATGACGTTACTCTCTCTCCAACCGTACAGACTGGACCGAATGACGAATGTAGTGTGGAAAAAGACAGTGTTGGGCTACAGGTCATTATTAACAGGGCCAAAGCCCTAAGTCGACAAAGAATTGCCGACAGACGGGTAACTAGGATAGAAAATCGACTAGGACTAGCGGGAATCGCCTTAGGTACATTGGGAATAATTGCTGGGGTCGTATGGAAATTCTCACTGTGGTCAAGGATCGATATGTTGTGTGGGGGAATTAAGACATGTTCAGGTACCAAAAGCAGACGAAAGACCCCTCGCAGACAGGCAACCAGGANGTGGTCAAGGATCGATATGTTGTGTGGGGGAACTAAGATATGTTCAGGTACCAAAAGCAGACGAAAGACCCCTCGCAGACAGGCAACCAGGACGCCTTCACCAGAAAGGGCAACACCAAGGTATTCAGAGCATCGAGCAACGCGAGAGGTGCACATCCCAATGAGGACTCTGTTCAGGGAGACAAGGCCCGTCTCTACCGCCACCATCACCGATATCGTGAAGCCAGAGAGACCTCTGGGAGCGGTCGGTCGCACCTACTCCGTCGATGCGTTGGCCTCAATGGGAGATTTGAGAGCGTTGGTTCCTCGAAACCAAGTGGTGCATCTCCAACCTACCCAACAACGCCCTGTGCCCATAGCTGCTGTGCCCCAGGGTTGGCAGATGGTCGAACCATACTGGAGGGAGCAAATGACAGATCCCCGCTACTCAGCACAGAGAGACTTGGGAGGCTGATAGGCCACACGACCCAGGCCCAGAGGAAAGACCACGACCAGGACGAAGAATGCAAAAATTTGTTCAATCACGCTATGTATCGGGCCTTCAAATGAGTTAGATTATAAGCAAGAAAAATTTGTAAGGGTTCAGTCGATAGGGTTAGGATTAGATTACAACACTAAATAATTAAGTCAGTGCTACTACTTGTATCCACTTATTGTTCATAAAGCAGGGATTTTTAGCCCTTATGGTCGGGAATTGATAGCCCTTCAGGCATAAGGAGGCCCATCAGGCGAAGACTTAAAGGAAGTCTTAATATTTTTAATTACTATTGTATTAGAGATAGCAATAGTTTTAGTAGGGGAGTGTGACGTACTGAGATCGATCAATACGTCGATTTAGTTGTAATTATATAATATAATATCATAATGCTGGATGGTGGGAACGAGAAATATGATTTCTCTTTCCTGTCATCCAGACACTGGTCAGCAATCCCACGGTGTCATTTGGACACCGTGGTAAGCAGCCCCACGGTTTTGCTAGAGTCCAGTTCAGGATGATGAACTGTTTGACTGTTTGAGTCTGTGTCAGTGTTGACACGAGACAGTATTAGTGAAGAAAACCGTGAGACTGCTTAGCTCAGCAAACTAGAGCTTTGCCAAGTTTTGAGGACTCCTTTAGAATCAGAGTACGATCAGGAGCGGAGTCGAGCAGACCTCTAGCTCAGGCCTTCAGCCAACAGTCGAAGTTCCTAGTCGAGCCGTAATAACGCGTACGCCAACCCCTGAATAGAACAGTCGTGTATTTTAACCGTTAACCAATATAACATCCTTTTACCAACCAAATACGCGAGTGTTATTCCGACCTTCACGATAATATCCCCGATACCTTTCCTGACATTCCTCGAATGAGCGAATTCCCCACGGAGTTACCGCAGGAGTTAGCCGAGGATTAAGTGCCCACATCCAAGGATTACAGTATAGGAATGCGTAATAAGGTGTAGTGCAGAGGAGATTCCACGCACTGCTGGTGATAGCCGCAAGGAAAAGGAATATAAATATTCATTGAGTTTTACCTCCGGGTAAAACTCATAACGTCACAATGGAAAATTTAAAAAAATGGAATAAATTAAAAATTTTGAAAAAAATGAAAATTTTGAAAAAATTGAAAAATTTTGAGATGAAAAAAATTGCAAATTGAGAAATTTCAAGCATTTACAAACTACTGAAAGATTTTTAACGTTTATCTTCACTGCCAGCCAGTCATTGTCCGGTGCTGTCTCGATGAATCTAGCTATCTGCTCGTCAGTAAATATATTTGATTTCTTCGGAATATGATCAGACTGTTGTGAATTACATGATAGGAATCTGGGAAGTTTTTGGAATTTTCGAATATCTATCTTGTCATAGACCGAAAGGCTCTTTTTCAGTATCGAATAGATTGACCAAAGTGACGATGGTGCCATTCCAGGTTTTCCCTTCAGATTTGGATCAATTCCATTTGGCCGCTTCAGCGTGTTGAAATATCCCAACAAAACTGTCTCATTAATGATCCGGATCTTTTTTTCTTTCAAAAAGTTTTGAAATTTACGATATGTTCGATCGTAAATTGCTTTTGATCCTGGTGGAATGAGGAGAGATTCAGCCTCAGTAGCCTGATCCAAAATATCTTGGAGAATGAATTCGTTTTCGGCTGGGTTATGTTCATTGTCCAAAACACTTTGATAATCCAGTGAATGGACATTGGCTGATGTACTGGCAATTGTGCAATGAGCATCAATATTGCTGAACACATCGGGGGAGTTACCATCGTGATCACTATCATCACTGTCTGGAATTACTGTGTTCATTTTCTTAAATGTTTTTTCATCCAAATTAGGCTAAATTGGGTTTTATTTTGGGGGCCGTCAACACAATACTCGGGCGTCAACACAATATGGCGGTCGTTATTGTTGTGGTAGATGAGTTAGGTTACGAGTAAGGCCGTTCGGGGCGTTGTAAATCTGACCAGATTATAGCAAAACCCGAACGCAGTGCGCATGGTCGAGTGAGAACCACATATATGACGCACGTGACGTCAGACTTTATTGCCCTTGTTAATCGCGATTTACTATCCAAGGGCAAAAAAGTCTGACGTCATGGCCAGATTTACCTCCCATGGGCAATGTTTCATCACTCGGCGATGCAAACTGCCATTTAACCGCTCTCAACGGAGAACGCGTAAGCGGCGCTTTTCGGGCCTCAGTGATGAAAAGTAATAATGCTGACTTTAGTATATATACCGAGTTACCGGCACAAGCAGCTCGCCCAGCCGTCAGAATCAAGCATGGCGCCATCCCTCCGTTGGGGTGATATTAATTCTGGCTTGGGGTCGCCTGAACCCCGAGATCTGAGCCACTACTATAGTCTATCCTCTTTGGACCTGACAGTGACGTCACGCGTATGCACATGGCCATCGAAATACTGGTGCGAGTGCGAACGGTGTGAACGTATCTGTTCATCTCTCTCAGCAGCGGTACTCCGTGGGAGCAAGAATTTGAGGGAGGAATCAGAAAAATGCATATTAGGCAGTCAAATTACGGTTTGGAAATCAAGGATGATAGACGAAGGATAAAAACCATGAGATATCATGCGGAAGAATGATGTCAAACACATACTAAGTTTTTGAAATTGTAGCAAACCAGGAAATTTTAGTTTTGAGGCTTTCGCGGCCATTATTAATGACGTGGTTGGCTTCCGGATGGATGCCGCGTTGAGTTTCAGCATTGCGCCGACGTTTCGCAAACATTGCAGTCTGCATCTTCAGGGCTATGAGCTCCGATTCTGAGCTCCGATGTGTGGGGGCAGTCCTTATATACCTTCCCTTGTGGTGGTGGG
>NW_021680847.1:27024-29834 GCF_001412515.2 Diachasma alloeum | reverse complement strand
GAAATACCGAGAGGGTTTGGAGATCCATAAAAACCCTAACAACCTCAACAGGGACAGAGGATATCAAGTGAACCCCATTTGGAAAACCGTCCTCCCGGTTTTTTAATTGACCAGCTGATCAATTAAAAACATATGATTGGCTGACCCCCCCCTCCCCTTCTCCCACCACCACAAGGGAAGGTATATAAGGACTGCCCCCACACGTCGGAGCTCAGAATCGGAGCTCATAGCCCTGAAGATGCAGACTGCAATGTTTGCGAAACGTCGGCGCAATGCTGAAACTCAACGCGGCATCCATCCGGAAACCAGGAAATTGTTTAAAAAAATTAAAAACTGCAAAATGAAGTATCCACGCGACTTTCTTTGCTTTACGCCGACGAAACCGTGATAGATAAGGTAAAAATGCATCAGACTTAATTTGTAGAGAATAAAATTTTCTACAAAAAAGTCAATGGCGGCACTTTCGTAATTTCAACCGTCAAGCCGCTAAGTGCGCTCAAAGTTGAACTACGAAAAAGCTGATTCGCCGCCAACGCCGATAAGTCCATTTTAGATGCAAAATGCAAATAATTAATGAAAAAGTTGATTAAAAAATCTGAAAAAAATCAAGGTGCATCTTGACCCTTTACAGAATGTCTCCAGGAGAGGAATTTTTTTTTTGTTTTATATTCCGGCCCTTTCTGTCCTCTGATTGGCTAATCGGCCCTATCCAACCCCATGCATGCGGCTGTGGTTTCTACACTGTACCGCATTCGCACTCCTATAGAACATAGGAGTAGCATGGGAAACCACAGAAAACCCATGCTGGTACAGGCGGTCACTATATTAGCGACCTCCCGCTCGCCGGAGCCTCTGGTTGAAAAACTCGGTTCCACGGGGAATCGAACTGACAACCTTTCGCATACTAGGCTCGCACCTAGCCGCTTTGGCCACCGACGTCGGTGGGAAATTTTTTAAAAAACATTTTTCGATTTTTCAAAAGTCCCCATTTTTCTTTTTTTTTTCATTTTTCAACCAAAATTTGCCATCAGATAACTTTTGATCCATTTATCTTATTGGAATAAGAACAAATGTTGATTTTTTCTCGTTCTCTCCTCTCCGTTTTCACTCTTTTCACCTTTTCACTCAACTTTCATATTTAACTTATTATTTGTTGATAAACTAAAAAAAATTATATTTTTCAATGTATAATCTGACTGGACAAATTTTTGATCAAGCTCGATGGATTTATCCCAAACTTGAGTCATTGGGATCAATCTTCAATTTTTTCATATTTTTCTTGGCATTTGTTAACGTAGATTTTCAATAATAAAAGAAAATTTTTTTCATTTTTTTCATTTTCTTAATGTCATACAATTCTTTGATTTTTTTTTTCAATTTTTTTTATCTTGGTATTTCTTCATATTTCCAATACTTAGTGAGCTATGAATTATTTTAGATTTAGGGAAATGTTGTCGTCGGGTGCGCCCCACTCCACGCGCTTGACTCCCCACTCTCCACATTCTCTGCGTAGCGGAACTTCTGCAAACGTTTTCTTTCCTATGTTCCTCCAAAAATATGAAAAAAAAAAAATTTTGTTAACAATCAATACTGCACAAACTCAATGGGAGCTTCTGTTTTGCACCTCTGCACTTATAGTGCTAATTTGATAAGAAATTATATTTATGAAAATTTTCATCTTTCAATTTGAATTTAAACAAGAGTCAAAATTTGTAGGCGCCAGGTCTAAATGAAGTTTCCTTGGAATTATTATACGAGAAAGAACTCTCTACGGATGCATCATCAGAAATAATTTGAACCCACTCGGGATGTGATTGTTAACAACAATTTTTTTTGTAATTTTTTCATATTTTTGGAGGAAATTAGCAAAGGAAACGTTTGCAAAAGTTCCGCTACACGGAGAATGTGGAGTGGGGAGATCAAGCGCGTGGAGTGGGGCGCGCTCGACGACAATATTTCCCTAAATCAAAAATAATTCATAGCTCACTAAGTATTAAAAATATGAAAAAATACCAAAATATTCGAAAATTTAAAAAAAATCAAAGAATTTTTAGACATTAAAAAAATGACAAAAATCGAAAATTTTTCCTTTTATTATTAAAAATCTACGTTAACAAATGCCAAGAACAATATTTAAAAATTCAAGATTTATCCCAATGACTGAAATTCGGATTGTACAATCCAAAAAACATAGAAAAATCAAAGTCGACTCTTGGACCTCTCAATTAATACTTTTCCACCCGTAGCGTATGGACTAAGAACAGAATACATATTCGGTGAAGCAAGCAGTGTCCGTTGCTCTGGAAACGCTTTCCGCGCGTCAGATGTTTTCAACAAATTCAGAGTGTTATGCATAGTCCGTTGACATCTTCTAACTGAGAAACAGCCAGATGTTGAAGCTCTCGATATTTCAATTCTTTTCGTGAGTGCAAATATGCATAGTGAAGATTTAAGTAGTGCATCACATCAATTACGAACGTATCCAGGGAAAAGATCTGCCATTCCTCAAAAATCGCCTGATGTTGTGTCAAGAGAACCACCTGTACAGTAAGTTGATCTATAATTAATAGTTGCATATCAAAGTAAACTCGCAATTTTCGGGTGTCGTGGGTAGTCCATACACTGCAAAAATTAATGACTGAATATCAGTTACTTTTGTAGATGTTTTTCAAACACTTTGGAGAAAATTTTGTAGACGTTTTTTCAGTTACTAAAAGTGTCTAAATCATTCGAAGTATCTTAATTTCAGTTACCTCGAATGTCGAAGTGTTTTAATGTCTTAGGTGGGGGGGGGGGGGGGGGGAGGGGGG
>NW_021680847.1:24809-27012 GCF_001412515.2 Diachasma alloeum | reverse complement strand
GGTGAAGGGGTTTGAGCCAAATAATAATATTAATTATTTTTGATAATTTTTTTTCATTTTTTGGTGCACAGAGGCGGAGGGAGAGCGGGCGAGGGGTTAGAGTCAAATAATAATATCAGTTATTTTTTATATTTTTTTTTGGAACAGCGGGGCGGAGGGAGAGGGGTCAAAGGGGTTAGAGTCAAATAATAATATTAATCATTTTTGATAATTTTGTTTTTTTGGAACAGAGGCGCGGAGGGGCAGGGGCCAGGGAGTTGGAGCCAAATAATAATATTACTTATTTTTGACTTTTTGTTTTTAATTTTTGGAGCAGTTAATTGGCCAAATAATAATGCAAGTTATTACTGAGATTTGTTCTTCACTTATTTGGTTCTAACCCCTTTGCCTCCTTCCCCTCCGCCCCACTGCTCCAAAAAGGAAAAAATTTTTATCAGAAATATTTAATATTATTATTTAGCTGTAACCTCCTCGCCCACCCCACTCCGCCGCTCTGCACCAAAAAAAATTTTTTCATCAAAAATAATTAATATTATTATTTTGCTCTAACCCCTTCGACCCCTCCCCCACCCTCCTGTTCTAAAAAAAAATTGTCAAAAATAATTCAAAAGGTTGTCGAAAGGTATTCATTGAGAGGTCCAAGGGTCGACTTTGATTTTTTTTTATTTTTTGGGTCGTAAAATCCGAATTTGTTTGTTGGACTTCACTAAATTGATGCAATAAAAAGTTATTAACAATTTAATTGTTTAAATGGACATAACTCCGTGATTGTGGGGCCTGCAACAAAAACGTACTAATAAAAAGCACTCGTCCCGCCAAGCCAAATCTGAATTTGTTTGTTGGACTTCACCAAATTAAAGCATTAAAAAGTTATAAACAATATAATTGTTTAAATGGGCATAACTCCGGGATAGTGGGGTGTACAACTTTTGAACAAGTTTGAATAAAAAGCACTCGTCTCGCCAAGACATCCAAAATTGTTTGTTTGACTTCACCAAATTGAACCATTAAAAAGTTATAAACAATATAATTGTTGAAATGGGCATAACTCCGGGACAGTGGGGTCTATAACAAGAAAGTTGCAATAAAAAGTACTCGTATTGCCATGAGAAATTCGAATTTTTTCGTTGGACTTTACCAAATTGAACCATTGAAAAGTTATAAACAATTTAATTGTTTAAAATGGGCATAACTCCAGGATAGTGTGGTCTACAACAAAAAAGTTCGCATAGAAAGTACTCGTCTCGCCAAGACGAATCCGAATTTGTTTGTTAGACTTCACCAAATTGGTACATTAAAAAGTTAGAAACAATTTAATAATTGTTTAAATCACCGGAGCGTGCAATCTATTCAATCTATCGAAAAAAATTTCTGACAAAAAACATTCCTTGCATAAAAATATACTTTTTTTATAGTATGGCTTTTCCTTCTACTTATCATAGATAAGGAGATATCGGAGTTGTGAGCGAAACGGCCGGCGCGGTAGCCCTTGCACTGCGCGTCACCGCTCCCCAGAGTGTTTAGTGGGGAGCTCGAGCGAGATAGAAAATAATGTTCAAAATAAAAAATATTCATCGTCGAATTTCACATAGAAAACTTTTTATGATATTTTTCGCTGGATCCATTAGTTAATAAGATATTCACGTTTTTCATTAGGATGATGGAAAAAAACCTTATGTATCATCTCAAACAAAAACGTAAATATCGCATTAGCTAATTAAGGGGCATGTGTGTATGCGGAGGGTTACAAATTTTACCCAATAACGTGAGGGAGTTGTGCAATTTATTCTAGCAACCTCCTTCTTTCCGGTTGCATGCGTTGTTTAAAAGAAAAATCAAATATGTACATTTTTTGAAAAAATATTTTAAAACTAAGGGGCTTCGCCCCCTGCTCGCTTCGCTCGCCAATCCCGGGGGGCTTCGCCGCCCCGCTCGCTTTGCTCGCCAACCCCGGGGGGCTTCGCCCCCCCCGCTCGCTTCGCTCGCTCCCCCCCAATCCAACTGTCAGCCCCCCCACCGCGTTTGACTCTGGGACACCCTCCTCCCTTCTAACCCCCCCGACCTTGGGCTTCGCCCCCTGCTCGCTTCGCTCGCCAACCTCGGGGGGCTTCGCCCCCCCGCTCGCCCCACCGCGTTTGACCCTGGGACACCATGCTCCCTTCTAACCCCCCCGACCTTGGGCACCCCCTGACCACCCCCTGAC
>NW_021680847.1:14923-24214 GCF_001412515.2 Diachasma alloeum | reverse complement strand
GCCACACCTTTAGGCGTCGCTTGAATTTTTGCGTCGCCTGAATTTTGGCGTCGCCTGAATTTTTGCGTCGCCTGAATTGTCTTAAATTTTGCCCTTATTTTTTTATTATATAGAGAGATATAAAATCACCCTGTGACCCCTTCAGGATTGGGTTGGCTTGAGTCACATCAGGTCACGTCTGGTCGGTTGGGGTCACGTCGGCTCCGGTCACGTCGGGTCGACTCGGATCACGTCAGGTCGGCCCCAGGACCACATCTGTGTCGCCCCAGGGTCGGATCAGTGTCGTCCCAGGGTCGCGTCAGTATCGCCCCAGGGCCGCATCAGTGTCGCCCCAGGGCCGCATCTGTCGTCACAGGGTCGAATCAAGCGTCGCCTGAATTTTGAGCGTCGCCTGAATTTTTGGGCTTATTTTTTTATTAAATAGAGAGCAACTATTCCTCGAGAGGGAGCAGGAGTGAGTCATTTATACGAAGGTTGCAATATTTTTCTCAATATAGGGAAGGGGTTGTTTAAATAAAAAATTCCATTTGTTTAATAAATAAATAAAAGTCTGTACAATTATGGCTTCCCGCAGGGATGAAAGGATCACAGAGAAAAAAGTGGATTAGCTTTAAAAAAAAGTTTCTAAATTTTATAAACATTGGTTTTTCACTTTCACTTTTCCAAAATCTAGAAACTTTTTTGTTTCGGAAAAAAATCATTTAAAATTAATTATGGAATTGAAATTCATTTTAAACCAAAATATATTTAATTTTATAACAAATATTTTCTAAAATATAGAAAATTTTTGTAATTTTGGGGGGGGGGGGTTTGNGGGGGGCTTAATGTATGGAGTGGACTATACATAGTGATAGTGATATCCGGGGAGGGGTGTGTTGTATATTCTATCGGTTTTTTAATGAAAAAATTAAATTTTTGAATAAATAAAGAACAAATCAAATTGTAACTTACCGAGGGGATGGAAGGGGAAAGTATGTAGGCGGAGTGTTGAAAATTTTACCCATCAAGGGCAGGGGATTGTAGTATCTATTCCACACGGAGAAAAAAATATTACAATTTTTGTCCTGAAATTTCGAGAAAAATTCTGGTGCTGCCTCATAATCTAATTATTTAGTTTTAAATGAATTTTATAAAATAGAGATGAAATAACTCATCTCCCCGTACCGATACGCATGCGCCTTGAATTTTCACATAAATTTAATAAAATAGAGGAGGTTAATAAAATACCGCCCTAAGATGTTATTCAAAGCCAAGCTGGGCTTTTAATTTTTAATTTTTTTACGTCACTTTAAAGGCAAATATCTCGGAGATTATTGAGAAGTTATTGAAACATGCCGCTGAAAAAATGCGCTAAATTTTGTAATAAATCGAATGGCTTTTCATTCGTTTTTCTAAGTGAAATAATCATCGGGATACCAATATTTGTTTATATGTATAGTCCAGTAAAAGTAGGTTAAATCGGCGTGGAAACACCCGTGGTCAGAATTTTGACAGAAATTGCATGAGACCCGTGGGAAACTAGGTGTGAATTTCCAGCTTCCCCGTTCACTCCATAAGGGTGGAAAAAACTGCAAAACCACCCCCCAAAAACGGTTTTTCGTTGATAACTCAACTGTGGAGAATGTTATAAAAAAATGTTTCAATCGAAAAGTGTACAGAATTAAATTCTACACAAAAAATGTTTTATGAGGTTTACCTCTCCACCCCATAGTACGGTGGCTATAGGCGGGTAAAATTGATAAGGGTGAGTGCTTCATTTAAAAAATGAATGTGTTTTGTAGAAAATATATTTTTTTCACATTTTTATTTGCTCATACCCTTATAAACATCATAATCTTCTATTCCAATTTTGACATTTGTTTTTCATTTCCTCAACAGATTATCGCAATTAATAAGATAACTCATTTTATATGCTGCAAAATAATCCTAAAAAGTCATTTATCATTATTTCCGCAACAAAAAATTCTGGGTAGAAAAAAAACGTCTCGAAAAGCTATGCTCACATGACTCAAAATCATTTGCAATGTGGACATGTGTTATTCCATGGGGAAAAGTTTGTACTTTTTGGCCCAAAATTTTCATGATTGAAAAATTCCCTTCAAAAAAATGAAAAACTTTGTCCTGAAAAGTTAGACTCAGATGACTTAAAATCATCCGAAACGTGAACATTTGTTACGCCCTGGGGAGATGTTTATATGACCTTTTGGCCCGAATTTTCAAAAAATTGAAAAATTCCCGTTTAAAAAAAATTAATAAAAAAGTGATGTTTGTTGTTCTCAGACTCTGATCAACCACATTCAGAAGATGAAAGTGATTAGTAAAAAAATTTATTTAGATGGTATTTTTTTCATGTTGTTAATGAAATATCGATCGAACGAAAATCCAAAATGTACTTTGTTACTGCTTCGCCGAGGAATATACCATTAGTATTAATTTCAATTTTTATTTTCTAATCATTTTTCGTATTTTTGGTATTGTATGGCTTCTGGCGGTGGGTTATTTCCGGGTTTTCTCTTCTGGCAATAGGGGGGATATTTTCTACATACTTCACGTAGAAAAACCTAAAAATTACAGCTTTGTTACTTATAGTGCAAATGGGCAATTTTTTTTTACTTCTAAAGCAGTTTTTCCATTGTCTCCGAATCGCGAAAACTTCGGGCATTTTTAATTTCGTGGAAACCCGGACTCACTCTGCCAGAAGTGACTTTTCGTTATTAAAATATAAAGATAGGTCTCGGAGATTTTACTCATCCATATTCCAAATAAAGTAAGCGAAACCGTCACCAACTCTAAGACTATTAAAATAAGACCGTAGTTCTTGCAGTGTATTCGGACATATCGATCTTATCAAATAAGACCGGAGGGGTACAGTGTACAAATTTCCATTGGAAAATAGAAATTTGTTTTACTAAATTAGGCTCCGGTGACTCCGAATAATTTCAAATGTGAAGATTAACTACTCTCTGAGGGTGTCTATACAAACTTTGCTTTGCATAGTTTGCGTTTGTTGCTTGTTATTATACCGTTTTCCACAAGCAGAACATAAATAAACTTATTTTAAAATTATTATCATTCTATTGAAACTTTTAGTTTTGTTGCATTATAAAATGTCATAAGCTTTTGCGAAGACTGAGCTTGTTGTACCGTTTTCTAGGAATTATGACGATTTGGAGCATGATTATGGGCTGAATACCACTGCAATCCAATATCCTACTTCGCTTCATTCTTCAACTCCACTGCATCCAACTCCACCACAGTCAACCCAAGCGTATCCAACTGCACCCTCTCCGACCACATCGTTCCCACCTTCAACACCATTTCCAAGACCTTTCTCATCACTCTTTTCCATGCCAGGTCCTTCTGACGTCATGAATATATCTCTCATCTATCTCTCATCACCCTGATCTTCAGGGAGAGAGGTAAGTACCAAAAATTATCAAATATAACATCAAATCAGGAAGTAATTGCAGTACATTTTTTGAAGAAAACAACTTTGTGACAGAACAGGAGTAAAATTCCGAGAGGCAGTATACCCCTCTCCACCCTCATGGCCACAGTTATGTATATTATAAATTTCTAAAGGATACCTGGGTCAGTAAGTAGTGTAGTAATGCGGGTGCTGGCGCAACGTTTTTGGCGTCGACCTGGTCGTTGGAGCCCAGTAGGGGGGTCAGATGAAAGTGGGTGGGTGGGTGGTTGATTAATTCGTGGGATCGCGGTATAATTCGCGGTTTGATTCGCGGGTCGTGGTTTAATTTGCGGTTTAATTCGTGGTTTAATTCGCGGTTTGATTAAGTAATTCGCGATTTTTTCCCTCGAAGTGATGAAAGGGTTAATTAATTCGCGGGCTCGCGGTTTAATTCGCGGTTTTATTAATTAATTCGCAATTTTTTCCCTCGAAGTGATGAAAGGGTTAATTAATTCGCGGGCTCGCGGTTTAATTCGCGGTTTTATTAATTAATTCGCAATTTTTTCCCTCGAAGTGATGAAAGGGTTAATTAATTCGAGGGCTCGCGGTTTGATGCGCGGTTTAATTCGTGGTTTGATTAATTAATTCGCAAATTCTTCCCTCGAAGTGATGAAAGGGTTAATTAATTCGCGGGACCGCGGTTTAATTGGCGGTTTGATTCGCGCGTTCGCAGTTTAATCGCGGTTGGATTAATTAATTCCCGATTCTGTCCCTCGAAGTGATGAAAGGGTTATTTAATTCACTGGTTAATCAATTTAATTCGCGGTTTTGCGTTACAAAGGACCTTCTCGGTGACCTAGTCAATCTACCCCGCGAGGGGGTGAGTGAAGGGGTTAATTAATTCGCAGCTGTAGAAATCATAGAAGGGACTCCTCTTCTTCTTCAAACATTGACAACTGGCTTCACTTGATATGTTTGAACTTGAGTTTTCCGGTACGTTCTCGTTTGCCGCCCCCGCCCCCCTTCGTGTGAAATTGTTGTTGATAACGATGTCAATATGTAAATATTTATTTAAAAAAAACATTTTCATGTCACATGTCTGAACTTGAGTTTTCCGGTACTTTCCTGTTTGCCGCTCCCATTCGTGTGAAATTGTTGTTCGTAACGATATCAATATATAAATATTCATTTTAAAAAGAAGGGGAGGGAGTATGTATATCCGCAAAGGCAGAGAATCAGTCATTCAAAAACTTAGGTACCCTCACCAATTTGGCATAGTCCTCGACAAATTTTACACGTTGTAGTAGGAGGAGTTTCCGAAAAATCTCCATCTGCTGCAAACTGATAAGAATGGAAATGCATTGGAAGAGGTTCGAACGCAATCTTTTGTTTACATAGACTTTTTCGGTTTATCTGGGAACGCACGTTGTACTCACAACCCTAAGAACATGATGTTTGACACACTGGAGCAGAGTTTTTGGACCCTTTGATATCTTATCGCACCGCAAAGATTAAATGTTATCCAGGACATTTTTCAGCCATTTTTTTCCCCACGAACAAAAAATGTTGCTATTTTGTTAATAATTTTCCATGAGTCCCATGATTCTTTTTCAACCAATCACGTAAGATTTTACAGAGTATACAAGCGTAGGCACACTCACATATGTATCTATATAAACAAATTTCACCTTGATTTTTCGCTAGTTCTTAAGTGTCTTTATCATGAACAACATGGANAGGCGATCTGTCAAAAGCTTGGAGTTCAAAAACACTTCTGATGGTTGGATCGATGAAGAAAATCTTGATGGGGGGAATTCCAATATGAACGATCAGGCTAATCGTAATTTTACCAGCGGAGTGGATTCTTTGGACAAGACANTCGCTAGTTCTTAAGTGTCTTTATCATGAACAACATGGATCCTAACGCGTGTAAAAGATTATTGAGGTCATTGGAGGATGCGTATGAAATAGTGAAAACGAATAGGAGACCCAGGGAAATTCAACAATGGCTTAATCACATCAGAGGACATTCAAAAGAAATTAATGCATTATTGAAGAGGAGTGCGAGTCATAATGAGAAAAGACGTTTAACTCACATGTTAGGACGACTGAAAGCGTTCTACGCAAGATTCAGAAACTTAGAAGTGATAGGAGGGGACTTAAAGGGTAATTTAACCGATAGAGTCCGATGGGAGGAAGTGCAAAGTGTTTTTGAGGGTCGTATGAAAACAGGAGTGATTATTAACGTGAAAAATCCAGACATACCCAAATGGTTTCATATGTTGCTTAGCCTGATTGGGATTCCTACCGAAGGAATGTCTTTCTGGTGCGTATATGTACGAATTAGATGGGAGGAATTCATTGACAAATTTCCAACTACGTGAAAAATCATTATGATAACTTTCTTCAATTTTTTGTGTTTTATTTTGAACATTTCGCGCTCTCATCCTTTGGCTGTTATGTTTGTCGTTATGATGTATCTCTTTGAGAATTTTCCCTGAGGGAAGCTTACAATCAGTATGCACCCTTGCGGAGCAAAATTTGTTGCGGCACCTCCATATGATTTTGCCTTCTTTTTCGTGATGTATAGACAAGGAGTGCCCTTGGTGAATAAGCAGCAGACCATTACGTTGGCTGTGTGTAAATTTCAAAGTCATGTTCATTTGTTGCCATACAACTCATGCAGTTGTTGACGTTACACTGAACTTATGGACCAGTCAACATCGATATTTGGGGCCGAGTTTTTTCTTCGAGGGGGTGGCGGTTGAGGTCACACTCTTGGAGAAGACGGTTTGGAGCCAAGATTTTGTGGATTTTGTGGACGAGATGAAAATGAGTTACCGGGAGAACGGTTTCAGAGTCGTCCTTTGGGGCCGAGTTTTTGGGGCCGAGTTTTTGGGGCCGAGTATTTGGGGCCGAGTCTTTGGGGCCGAGTTTTTGGGGCCGAGTTTTGGGGCCGAGTTAATCAAAATTAATCGATTCGTGATGGTGTTTGTGAGGAGGTATCAATAATAGTCAAAATATTTCAATGTCACCTTGTGAGAGGAAACTGGCAATAGGCGATCTGTCAAAAGCTTGGAGTTCAAAAACACTTCTGATGGTTGGATCGATGAAGAAAATCTTGATGGGGGGAATTCCAATATGAACGATCAGGCTAATCGTAATTTTACCAGCGGAGTGGATTCTTTGGACAAGACAATGTAATGGCCATGGTTTTAGCACTTCAACTACTCATAGTATCATTCTGTCCCTCCATGGATTTTGTAAATATGGTTTTCCAACGTCCAATGGGTTGCATTATGAATGGACAGCTGAGGGGAAGCTAGCAACACACATTGACTAGAAGACAATAATTCCTCAAAGGCCAGTCGTCACACGAGATGAACTATAATATATGAATCATACATGTTAATATTAGGCAGAGGCTATTACATGCGTGACTGTACTTTGTGATGAAAATCGGTTGCGGTGGGTTCAGGAAGAAAAAAAATATATGGACCAATTACTGTTTTTCATGAATCAATCAGTGTCTGAGNCTTCGATAATTAGTATTGAAATCAATATATTTTTTTAACCACGAGTTTTGAGAAAACTTTAAGATTCTATGAATTTTAGTGATTTTTAAGCCCAAACTACAATATTGTTTGAGATTTTTATAATGAATTACATAATTTTTTTCGGAGTTCAACGTGGTCAATAATTTTGGTAACTTTGCCTAACCGTTTGGAGGGATTATGTGTTCCGGGCACAATGGTAAATCTTTATGCTCTTCATGCAATTCCTGTGGGNGGCCGAGTCTTTGGGGCCGAGTTTTTGGGGCCGAGTTTTGGGGCCGAGTTAATCAAAATTAATCGATTCGTGATGGTGTTTGTGAGGAGGTATCAATAATNCGGAGTTCAACGTGGTCAATAATTTTGGTAACTTTGCCTAACCGTTTGGAGGGATTATGTGTTCCGGGCACAATGGTAAATCTTTATGCTCTTCATGCAATTCCTGTGGGTATTCCAGGTCAACCTCCAGGATGTATTCAGTCTCTGAGTCATCTGGAANATAATGAAATTCAACTCAACTCTGAGGGATTATTGAATCGAACGATCAATGATTGTCACAGGCATATGGCTCAAACAGAATTACATCACCTATATCATCGGCTGGATCAATTGAGAAATAAAAATGAAACCTGTGTCGAAGATTTTTTAAAGACCGTCAAATTAATTAAAGAGCCACAAAAAGAGGGCAAATTCCCATCATTGCGTCATCATCGAATGCTCAATAGCATCCGATATNAAACACTGCGACAGTCCTCCTCGAATGCCTTTCTCAATGAAAAGAAACATCTCAGGGTCTTGAAATAATTCCAGTTGAACTCCAGTGATTTTTAACATTGCATCAAAAGCCAGTCCTGGTGCTGTATAATAATGAAGAGGATCTAAGTTGTATNTCTCTCTCTCTCTCTCTCTCTCTCTCTCTCTCTCTCGATTGAACAACCATGTTCTGATGATTCACTAGAAAAATTTAAGGTAAAGATTGGATTTGATGATGGGAATTCAGATGTAATATTGAAAATCCTACTGTTAAACTCAAAGACATAGGATTGTACAAAATGTATCCATATCCTACGGCTCAAGTGTTCGGCAACCGCCAAGGGTCAGCGTACATTCAACCTCGGGGCGACTACCTGCTGCTTAGCCAATATCATTATACCTTGGCACACTCTAAAGACATTGCCGAATGCTTGACCATAGATGATTATCAGTATATTTGTAAACTAAAGTACCCATTCTATGATGCTACTTCTCAACCAATTTGTGAGGCTGCAATGTTTATGAATGGCAGACAACTTTCACCTCTTGCTAATTGTAGTATCAAACTGAGTTCTACCTTTGCGTCACATTGGAAACAAACTGAAAAGGGTTGGCTATAAGTGCCCGAGAGAGAGGAGGTGAATTTTTCATGTGGAGGAGAGTGGAGAGATGCAATGAATATCTCAGGCACAGGAATTCTTCAAGTCAAGACAGGATGTGAGGCTTATACATCATATGCAACGATGATTGGTTATCAACAATTTGTAGAAATATCAGTGGAATGTATCACTGCTAGAAATCTCAATGTTACTCAGATGGTACAAAAATACGTTGAATATCTCCCACAATATTACGTACAACTAGATGAGTTTTTATATCAGTGCAAAAAAGATGAGCAATCATCCGTCACAATATTATTTTTTGCAGCAGCAGTGGGAATATTTTTTCTTTGGCTTATAGCATTGTTGTTGTTGTTCCGAGTAACAAAAGAAGATGAAACTGGTAGCATAGTCGTTGGGTGGATTAAAGACACACATGTATGAGGCATTTTACTGAATAAAAAAACTTTTTTTTTCCTAACAAACTATGTTTTTATTTCCCCCATCCATAATTTGTTTACAAATTATTTACAATATTATTATTCTTAAAACCATAAGGCATAAGATACTTTATCTGTCGTNCCTTATAGCATTATTGTTGTTGCTCCGAGTAACAAAAGAAGATGAAACTGGTAGCATAGTCGTTGGGTGGATTAAAGAGACACATGTATGAGGCATTTTATTGAATAAAAAACCTTTTTTTTCTTAACAAACTATTTTTTTATTTTCCCCATCCATCATCCTTTTACAAATTGTTTACAATATTATTATTCTTAAAACCGTAAGGCAAAGTATGTGTCGGATTTGTCAGGAGAATACGCTTATCATCATACGAACTCAGAGTTAGTTTAGTTTGATTGATCGTGAACACATCATGTTTGATCGATCTAATCATATTCTGTGACATCCACACATTTTTATGTTGGTTCAAACAGGCGTTATAGTCTTCAAATGTAATACGTTTCAATGCTGATTTTTT
>NW_021680847.1:0-13828 GCF_001412515.2 Diachasma alloeum | reverse complement strand
CACATGATTCTGTGTAATTCAGGTTACAACCGGGATGAGCTGCTCCGCGATATTTTCCCGTGAAGTGGCAATGGTCCCGATGTTTCACTGCTTTTTCGGTGAATGCCCTGCTACAAATATGACATGTTTTGGCTGCATTATAGGCTCGCTCCATCTCGAAAGTCAAGTTCATGGGCTCATTTCTCTGTAATTCAGCATCAACTTTTATAGCTAAAATACGTAGCTGCTCAATAAACCACTCTAAACAGTCTTTTCCACGATAAATAGTGAGTTCCGGTTTTGAGTTCTCATAGCTACATTTCACATAAAATGCAACACTGAATGGTACATGATTTTGGTATATTTTGGTATTTACATCATTGTCATCGGACACTTTTTCCAATAAACACTCAGTATCAGCATATACAACAAATGGAACAGTCAGTTGATTTTTGAAATTTTGAAATTTTGAATATTTTTCACCACGATGAGGAAAAATCATTCGACACTTATTGATCGATATACAATCGACCCTATGGTTAGTGTAGGCCTCTTTTTTGAAAAAGTGACACAAACCCCTGTCACACATGAGTGTTTTATGTTGAGCTTTNATATTGATCGATATACAATCGACCCTATGATTAGGGTAAGCCTCTTTTTTGAAAAAGTGACACAAACACCTGTCACATATGAGTGTTTTACGTTTAACTTTTGAAATTTGTGTACCAACTAATCGAGACAAATTCGAGATCCATGTGTAGTGATGAATTCTTCCCTGCTCACGATCGAGGAGGTCTTCTTTTTCAATCATGAGAAGGTGAATTCTTCTGTCTTCCTCTTGCAGTGTGGCTGGAAAATTGTTGCTCAAATAAAGGGGCACAATCCATTTTTTCTCTGATTATTCGTCACTCTCGATTCCATATACATTAATCGACAATTCATTCATTTTCTCGAACTTGGGAATAACCTTTAATGCCATGGGGTAATTGAAGTTACCAAAGCTTTTCATAACAGTGCTGAAAGAGGGATATGAGTTTGTTCGTTGCTTATCTCGAACGATACAGCGAGTGGCCATAATGGACCATAAAAAGCGGTAGGCATCATCTTTATTTTGAACGTTCACGACAGTATGTTTCTTTTTAATCCATTCAGGTAGTTCAACGAAGCTGGATCCTCCGCGCAATGGATTATATTTATTTATGTTCACTTCTAAATTGATGACGTCAACTAATCTCCAGCCTGAATCTCTTTCCTGGAACTCATCCGCTTTCACAAGAAGTTTTTCTCTTATGTATTCATCAAACCACTGCCTAATATCAGTTGAATCAAGAATTATTGCATTCTTGGTACTGAAATATTTTTCTTCTTCAATGAGATATTCATCTCTATTAATTTCATATTTACACGTTAACACTACATTCACTTCCAAACTTCCTTCTTGTTTCAATGCATTTTTCAAAGGTACACAGAACATTCGTCTAGCATCATCTAAAAATTTAGGTATGTCTGGATTTTTCACGTTAATAATCACTCCTGTTCTCATACGACCCTCAAAAACACTTTGCAAGTCCTCCCCTCGGACTCTATCGGTTAAATTACCCCTTAAGTCTCCTCGTATCACTTCCAAGTTTGTGAATCTTGCGTCGAACTTTTTCAGTCGTCCTAACATGTGAGTTAAACGTCTTTTCTCACTACGACTCGCACTCCTCTTCAATAATGCAGTAATTTCTTTTGAATGTCCTCTGATGTGATTAAGCCATTGTTGAATTTCCCTGGGTCTTCTATTCGTTTTCACTATTTCATACGCATCCTCCAATGACCTCAATAATCTTTTACACGCGTTAGGATCCATGTTGTTCATGATAAAGACACTAAAGAACTAGCGGAAAATCAAGGTGAAATTTGTTTATATAGATACATATGTGAGTGTGCCTACCCTTGTACACTCTGTAAAATCTTACGTGATTGGTTGAAAAAGAATCATGTGACTCATGGAAAATTATTAACAAAATAGCAACATTTTTTGTTCGTGGGAAAAAAAATAGCTGAAAAATGTCCTGGATAACATTTAATCTTTGCGGTGCGATAAGACATCAAAGGGTCCGAAAACTCTGCTCCAGTTTGTCAAACATCATGTTCTTAGGGTTGTGTCTACAACGTGCGTTCCCAGGTAAACCAAAAAAGTCTATGTAAACAAAAGATTGCGTTCGGACCTCTTCCAATGCATTTCCATTCTTATCAGTTTGCAGCAGATGGAGATTTTTCGGAAACTCCTCCTACTACAACGTGTAAAATTTGTCGAGGACTATGCCAAATTGGTGGGGGTACCTAAGTTTTTGAATGACTGATCCTCTGCCTTTGCAGATATACATACTCCCTCCCCTTCTTTTTAAATTGAATATTTATATATTGATATCGTTATCAACAACAATTTCACACGAATGGGAGCGGGAAACAGGAAAGTACCGGAAAACTCAAGTTCAGACATGTGACAGGAAAATGTTTTTTCAAAATAAATATTTACTTATTGATATCGTTATCAACAACAATTTCACACGAAGGGGAAGGGGCGGCAAACGAGAAAGTACCGGAAATCTCAAGTTCAGAAATGTCAAGTGGAGCCAGTTGTCAATGTTTGAAGAAGAAGAGGAGCCCCTTCTATGATTTCTACAGCTGTGAATTAATTAACCCCTTCACTCACCCCCTCGCGGGGTGGATTGACTAGGTCACCGAGTAGGTCCTTTGTAACGCAAAACCGCGAATTAAATTGATTAATCAGCGAATTAAATAACCCTTTCATCACTTCGAGGGAAAAAATCGGGAATTAATTAATCAAACCGCGAGGTAAACTGCGACCACGCGAATCAAACCGCGAATTAAACTGCGACCCCGCGAATTAATTAACCCTTTCATCACTTCAAGGAAAGAATTTGCGAATTAATTAATCGAACCGCGAATCAAACCGCGAACTAAACTGCGAATTAAACCGCGAGCCCTCGAATTAATTAAGCCTTTCATCACTTCGAGGGAAAAAATTGCGAATTAATTAATCAAACCGCGAATTAAATCGCGGCTCCGCGAATCAAACCGCGAATCAAGCCGCGAATTAATTAACCATTTCATCACTTCGAGGAAAAAAATTGCGAATTAATTAATCAAACCGCGCATCAAACCGCGAGTACGCGAATTAATTAACCCTTTCATCACTCCGAGGGAAGAAATTGCGAATTAATTAATCAAACCGCGAATCAAACCGCGAATTAAACCGCCCCCCCGCGAATTAATTAACCCTTTCATCACTCCGAGGGAAGAAATTGCGAATTAATTAATCAAACCGCGAATCAAACCGCGAATTAAACCGCCCCCCCGCGAATTAATTAACCCTTTCATCACTCCGAGGGAAGAAATTGCGAATTAATTAATCAAACCGCGAATCAAACCGCGAATTAAACCGCCCCCCCGCGAATTAATTAACCCTTTCATCACTCCGAGGGAAGAAATTGCGAATTAATTAATCAAACCGCGAATCAAACCGCGAATTAAACCGCCCCCCCGCGAATTAATTAACCCTTTCATCACTTCGAGGGAAAAAATCGCGAATTAATTAATGAAACCGCGAATTAAGCTGCGAATTAAACGGCGACCCCGCGAATTAATCAACCACCCACTCACCCACTTTCATCTGACCCCCCTACTGGGCCCCAACGACCAGGTCGACGCCAAAAACGTTGCGCCAGAACCCGCATTACTACACTACTTTAGTAACTCTTGTATGACCTCATTATAACCCTTTATTGTTTACACCATCCTCTGTCCAGGGATTCTAACTGCCGAATATCGCGACACGATTGATGATTTTAACATGATTCCGAAATGAATTCAAGTGATTACATGTGATTCACAGAATTATCTCCTCCATTTGATGATTATTAATGACTTCAAATTTTCTGTTTCATCGATGTGCGCAATTGCCGGAGGGCAAGTGAACGAAATTAGACCGGGCGGTGAAATACGGCCTTTTGAATTTCGAACAAGGGGCAACAAGAGGGATCGAACAAAAACGAAAAATCAATCGCAAACCCATTTTGGCACATTGTGTTTTTCTTCTTAATGAATAAAGGGGGGGGGGATTTCGTAGATTAGTGATTGTACCCATTTTGCACTATTTTTTTTTCTTGGTCATTAAAAGTGGTGGAAAGGAGATTTTGTAAATTTGTAACGTGTCCATTTTGCCCCAATGTCTTTTTTTCTTAATAAATAAAAGTAGAGGGGGAAGGAGTTATTAAATTTATAACGTACCCATTTTGCCCCATTGTTTTTTTTTTGTACTGAGTTAGGGTATGCGGGGGGGGGAATTTTCTAAATTAAGGACGTTTCCACTTCCCTCATTGTTTTTTTCAATTAATCAAAGTGTGGGGGGGGGCTTTTGTAAATTGGTAATGTATCCATTTTGTCCCATTGTCTTTTCTTTCCTGATGAATGAAGGGGGGGGGGGGGGTTGTAAATTAGTAACGTCCCCATAATGCCTCATTGTTTTTTATTTTTTAATTATGCTGGTGGGGAGATTTTGTAAAATTGTAACGTGCCCATTTTGTCCCATTCTTTTTTTCTTCTCTTAATGAACAAAGGTTGCGGAGGGGGGGGATTCCTCAAATTGGTAACAAAACTATTTTTCCACATTGTTTTTTTTTTTAGGAAATTCCATAAATTAGTAACAAAACCATTTTACTCAAATGGCTCAGAACCAACTGGAACGTCTAGATATACTGTTCCCTGAAAATCTTGTTTCCTACCTTTTTGACTCAAATTTCAGATTATCAAATTCCTTTCAAAAAAAAAGATTGAAAAAACGTCTCGGAAAGTTATACTGAAATGACTCATAATGAGCTGGAACGTCGAAATATAGTATTCCCTGAGAAATTTTTTTTCCAACTATTGGATGAAATTTGGAATTTTCAAATTCATTTCAAGAAATGAAAAAAAACCTTTGGAAAGTTATACTCAAATGACTCAGAATTAACTAAAACGTCAAGATATAGTATTCCCTGAGAAAGTTTTTTTCCAACTTTTGGGTCAAATTTTGAATTTTTTAATTCCTTTCAAAAAATGAAAAAAAAAACGTCTCGGAAAGTTATACTGAAATTACTCAGAATCAACTGCAACGTAGATATACTATTCCCTGAAAAAGTTTTTTTCGATCTTTTTGGGTCCAATTTGGAATAATAATATTAATAATAATAATTATTAGCCAAATAATAATATTAATTATTTTTGATAATTTTTTTATTCTGAACAGAGCAGCGGAGGGGGGGGCGAGGGGGTTAGAGTCAAATAATAATATTAATTATTTTTGATAAAAAAAATTTCGTTTTCGGTGCAAAGGGACGAAGCGGNTTAGAGTCAAATAATAATATTAATTAATTTTCACAATTTTTCTTTTGGAACAGAGGGGGGGAGGGAGTGTAACGGCTTGCTACATCCATACTGAGACGCGTATCGCGCCGCTCTCATACACACACACCTGAGGAACACACGCACGTCCCAGGCGTCGCAATCGCTCCTGCTTAGTAGTCGTGTGGCTTTCGCCACTCGGTGGACATCTCCACCTCACCTGTATATACATTTATACTACCGTCTCATCCTGTACATACTCATATCACGACAATAAACTAATAACTAGTTTGCAACCGTTGCCTCGCGTAATTGATTCGTCACCTTCTCGATCTACCACAACCTCGAATCCTACAGGGGAGGGGGCGAAGGGATTAGAGCGAAATAATAACATTAATTATTTTTGATGAAAAATTTTATTGTCGCAGAGCGGCGGAGATGGGTGGGCGAGGGGATTAAAGCCCAATAATGATATTTAATATTTCTGATGAAATTTTTGTATTTTTTGGAGCAGGGGGGCGGAGGGGGGGGGTAGGCGAAGGTTTAGAGTCAAATAATAATATTAATTATTTTTGATAATTTTTTTTTGAAACAGAGCGGCGGTGGGGAGGGGGCGAGGGGTTGGACCCAAATAATAATATTAATCATTTTTGATACTTTTTTTTTTGAACAGAGGGGCGGAGGGGGAGGGGGCGAGGGGGTTACAGCTAAATAATAATATTAATTATTTTTGATAATTTTTTTCATTCAACACTGTGACGACGTTGTCGTCAACTAAAAATTGTTATTTGGATTTATATATTTTGAGTACTGTTGGGTAGCGGACTGCGTTCGGTGTCCGATGAAAATTAAAATCGCGCGAATTGGGCCGTTCATGGCAATGGAAAAATTCGGGATTGCCGAATAAAGACGGAAACTCCCGAAAGCTTCGCGAGGACAATATGCGAAAATCCGGGGTGTGCCTCTGGGGAGTATTCCGACAGACAGGACACAGGTCGGATCGTGGAGAATTGAGTATCAAGTAAAAGTATTGAAACTAAACTAAATTGATTATTATCATTGTAAGAGTCAAAGTCTGGTGTAATTACGTCGATGGAGGTCACTTGTGTAAGGTCAGAGTCGAGTTATATTATTCTGTAAAGTTCGGGAGAAGTTGTTAATGAAACTACTGAAGATATTGAGTAAATGGAAGATCTGTGGCTCGTGACGCCAACCGCGAGTTCACTTTCTCGGGTAGAAATCACGCCGCTCGAGCTCGGCTCGGAACCCGTATCCCAGCTATAAATACGCCACTCCGCCCCAGCTTGGGGGAAACTCCACGCGCGTCACATGTACCCGAGGTTGAGCCGCGTCACGCGCTCACAGCCCAGCGTTAAACTATTACTCAAAACGCTTCGCCGGGCTTTAGTTGAATGGCCACTGCTCAACCTCAGGTTCATCTCCAATTACTCAATCCCAGTATATTTAACCTCAATAATGATTTGACAGGTCCGATGGCATCGTCATTTGAGCGAAAAAATAATCGAATAAATGTGAAGATGGCATGCTTTTTCAGATGAACAATCAAAAGCTCATCAGAAATAACGTGATATTAACTAATCGAATGGGATTAATCTGAAAATAAAAGGTAGAACAATTCACTGAAACGTAGTCAAAACTTTCTTTTTTCTCGCGAATACAACAAACAAAATCAAGAAAAATAATCACTTGAAAAACGTTAACGAACCTTTATTATTAATTATCAACGCTACAGGAGAGGATATTCTTCATTTTTCGATAGGCCTACGAGTTCTAAGAATATTCTACGATTTATTAGGGAAATGTTGAATACAGGTATGCCAAAATAACACGCATGAAAAAATTCAACAGAAAAACCTAGCGCTTTCTATTAAATTTCTATTGGAATTCTATGAGAATTCTCTGGAAGTTCTATTAGAATTCTATTCGTTTCTTGCGCCGATTCTATAGGAGATTATGCAACTTCATAGTCTTTTTGTTAAGGTAAAATTTGGTGCAAGAAAGTAAATAGGTTTTTATGTTCCTATAGATTTTCTTAGACATAAGATTTCTAAGCTTTTTCCGCTCGGTTTTTCTTCTTTTCTTTTAATCAAATGCAGGAACAAAACTTGGAAAATTCATGCCCAATAGTTTCTGNTGGAAGAAATCCTAACAGAATAAATTATTTAGAAACATCAATGGATTTTTTTCTACAAACTATCTATTAAAATGCAATATCTATTAAAAATGCAGGGGAAAGTTGCATAATTTTCAATGGAATTGACGCAAAAAAATAGAATTTTTCAATAGAATTGCAATAAAACTTAAATAGAATTCTCATAGAGCTCCAATAGAAATTCAATAGGAATTCTTAGAGAAAGTGCCAGGTTTTATATTCGATGATACAGGGAAAAATCAGGAAATTTCAAATTTTATAGAAAAGTCAGTAGAATTCCATTTTTTTTATAGTAAGAAGACAAGGATTTTCCAAAGTATTCAAATTTTAAATCGATATTCTAAAAATGCATAAATATCATTCTATTCCACCCTCCACTCGAAACGACACGACTCAATCGGAGCTGAGTTCTAAGCGTTGAGCCACAGCTCAAACTCAAGTGCCGGGTTATGCCGTCTGATGAGCATTCGACTGTGAGCCGGTATGGAGCGGCGTGTCGCGGCGTGAACTCGGGTCAAGCGGCAAGCCGAGGCTGAGCTCGCGCTCACCCAAGTTGNCTGAGCTCGCGCTCACCCGAGTTGCGGCTGAATCCCCGGTTGAATTTCTACCCGGGTTGACTTACTTTTGTAAAATCCAATTTTGAGGGGTTAAAAATCTAGTACGACGATTGTATTAAAGAAAATTCGTTTCTATAATAAAGTCAAATTGTTTTGTTTATTATCCTAATTTTTGTGCGATTGATTTGGAGCCCACGAACGTAAGGAGTTTCGTCCTCCTTCCCCCTTGAGAGAAAATTTCGCTCAGCAGTCGGTTTTTTGTTGGTCTTTACCGAATAAAAATTATAATTAAAATTAAGAGCCAACTGGCGCCCATACAGGTAAATACATTGAGTAAAGTTTTGGACCATTAAAATTTCATTCGTCACAACTTAATCTAATATTTGGAAAGTTGGTATACTTTTTTCATGAAGGATATCCAAGTGTTTTACGGTTTGACATCACACTATAGAATCTATGTATGTTATAGGTGAGATCATATTCAATAATGAAATTCGTGAATGAAATTGGGTGAGCAAAATTTAGAAATGAAATGAATATTGTCATTAAAATAACAATTGCAACAGAATAATAATTTTTTTAAACATTCGTTATTTTAAAATATATAATTGAAATTGTGTGAACTTTTGAAAACCTAATTTTTTCAGATATGAAATTTATTTATTATAAAATTATGAATATGAATACATTTGTTTCTAATCCGAACAAAAGATAGTTGTGGTAATTGAGAGTTGTAGATAATTAATTGTTTAGAAATTATTCATAGGAAATACCCATAATTTTCGAAAATCTTAAATCTTCAATTATTGCATTAATCTTCCTGCTAAAGTAAACTTCACAATTTTTTATGGCATTAGGCCCAATACACCGCGATTGTAAGCTCGCTTCGTTTGGTTAGATGGTGTTTTTCGGGCGGAATAACATAAAAAACTGTATGTCAACGGCGATTAAATTGTTATGTGATGAATGTGACTTAGAATCAAAGCCGAATGCAAGGATTATAATCACATTTGTCACATAATAATTTTATCGTATGATATAATATACTATTTAAGATTTAATAAATGTCTTCGGACGGTTCAATATCGAGATACGCGGTAGCATATCGGCCAAGAAAAGTTTTGAAACTCGCCGCTTGCTACCGGGTATCTATACACGAAGCAACTACCTCCGAAACACATTTATTGAATAAAATGAAAACGTGATAAACTACGAAAAAAATAGCCTTAGTTACATCACATAAATTGGCTGCGAGCTTTCCATTGATGTCACTATTTTTTTTCTTCGAGCGGAAGTGATTGAAAATAGTTTATGTTCCGCGAAAAAAAAAATTCGATTCATACGAAAATTATCATGTGCTCGTTTTGAAAAAATTACTGAAATCTCCCGAAAACAAATGTTTTTGCAAGAAAATGCGCCAAGAAAAAGTTTTGTGGGGTCGTTTCTGGAAAGGAGAAATACTTTTGTCTGGAAACCACAATTCCCATAGAAATTTCGCAAAAAATAAAGAAATAAAAATACACGCCAAGTCAAGTAATGTCCAAGGGATCATGGAGTATGCTATCAGATTATTGTGGGGAGGATAACTCTGAATAAAAGGATTTTCAAAAAAAATCTTCATGAATCTTCATGATGCACGGATCAGAAGATACAGATTGATACGAGACAATGAGTTGGAAAACTCCGCGCCAAGAACTTTGAATCCTGTCTCTACTGAATTTTTTATTTCATCCAGATTTTTTTGGAAATCCTTCTATTCAGAGTTATTTTCCCCACAATAATCTCATATCACACTCCATGATCCATTGGACATTTTGACGTGGATACGTTTATGGTTTCGTTTTGGGGGGTCACTCGGCGAAAAAATGCTTATACAGCCACGCCATCTATCGGCGATACTTGCAAGCATAAATTGAGTTTTCCTTACTATTTAGCAGAATTGAGTTTCTTGGTTACAGCGGGAATTTTTTTAGTGGCGAAATTGAGTTTCCAAATTTACAGCGAATGTAAGTTTTCAATGGATCTGAGACTGGAAAATTCTCAAGTGTCCTTGAGAAGCAGGTTAACAATCACTAGTCCAAATCGGGATTTAGCGTGCACTCTGCTAGACCGTGAAGAGGTGCGAGGAAGTTCTTTCTGCTCCTCTGCCTCTTTGCTTCTCTGCTTCTGGTTGTTCCCTCGTCGCTTTCTGGATCGAAACTGAGCGCTCTGGGGCAGCCCACCGTCTTGTATACCCCCCAACTATGCAAAACCCCAACGTTCTGGAATGTTTTGCGACGCAAATAGGTTGTGCGCATGTGCAGAGAACTGTCTCGACATTCCGTGGGCTCTGATTGGCCGGTTTCAATTCGAGGAAACATCAGCGTCATCTACAGATGTCGCCAACAGTGGTAAAATTGTGGTTTTAGAGTGATGATTCGTGCGGGAAATCGAATCAGGATAACGTAATGACTAATATTTATCAATTAACCACAAATAGTATTTATTATAAACTTATTAAATTCCGAACACAAAAGAGAAGCTTTGGCCATAGCTATGGCACGTTAACGGGCTAGTAATAATACTCCATTTCTAGTGCGCGACAACTCAGTCGTCGTCACGCCTAGGGATAAGTTGTTGCTTGCGCTGGCGGCGCTGTTGGGGTACCGTCGGTACAGCAGTCGGCGGGCTCACTGCTGGTAATGGCGGGAAGGCCACATCCACTCCCCCTCCAGTGTCCTTGCCCGAAGCGGAAGGGAACGATACCCTTCTCTTGGCATAGGTCCTCAACGGTCGATCCATTGAGGTAGAGGGTAGAGGATCAGGTACAGCAACTGGAGATGCTGGTTGGCTGGTGGTCCGATTTCGTCGGTCCTCGTCCTTTACTGTTGTATCAGGTACTTTTGCGAAGAAAACTGGTTTTAACCGGTCGACCGAGATATTTTTCTCGACCCCATCAACGTCGACAATGAAATTTCGGTCGTCCACTCGTCTGATAATTCGCTGGGGTCCAGAGTAGGGTGGTTCCAACGGCTTCCTGATGACGTCGATTCGTACGAAGACGTGTGAGCAGGTGTAGAGATCCTTCAGGATGAAGCATCTGCTCTTGACGTGGTGAGCCGTGAGGGTTGGGCGGACTCTGCGGATGTGCTCCCTGAATTTCTGCAGGAAGAAGTTTGGCTCTGCTGGCATGTCTGTGATGATGAAAAATTCACCTGGAATCCTGAGCTCGGTGCCGTACAGGAGATCAGCTGGAGAGGCAAATGTCCTTCTTAATGCAGGTCCGCAGGCCGAGCATGACAGTCGGCAGCAGTTCTGGCCATGGTGTAGGGGCGTTGCACATAAGTGCAGCTTTGACTGTTCGATGCCATCTCTCCAATATTCCATTTGATTGAGGGTGATACGGAGAGGTGTGGATCTTGTTGGCACCTATCATCCGGGCGAGAGCAGTGAACAGTCTGGACTCGAACTGGCTTCCCTGGTCTGTGGTGATGGTCAGCGGAGTGCCGAACTGCGTGACCCAGTGTCCGTAGAAGGCTGTGGCGATCGTGTCAGCCTCGATGTTGGAGAGTGGGACTGCCACGGGCCATCTGGTGAACTTGTCGATGATGGTGAGACAGTAACGCAGTCCGTTCACTCGGGGAAGCTCGATTATGTCAAGGTGAACGTGGTCGAAACGATTGTCGGGCACGTCGATGTGGATAGGGTCCAGTCGATTGTGCCTCTGAACCTTGGAGCATTGGCAGGGGAGGCGCTCGCGAGCCCAGCGAATGGCGTCGCGTTTGATGCCAGGCCACACAAATTTTTCTTTGAGGTGTCGTGCTGTAACTCGACCGGAGGGGTGCGATAGGCTACGCACGACCTCGAAGGCTTGCCGACGAAGAACCTCTGGTATAAAGGGGCGAAATCGTTCAGTTGAAATGTCGCAGTAGATTTCGAACCGTTCGACCATCAGAGGTTGGAGTTTCAACGAGTTGCTGAAGCTGCTGATGAGTCGTGCCAACTCCTGGTCGTCCTGCTGAGCCTCGAAAATGGTGTGAGCGCCAAGGCCTTTGGGCATGTCGATGGTACACCTCCTGGTATCTTCACCCTTCACGTGGATGATGCTGCTCATGAATTGGGAGGTGAAGCTCAGTTGATTGGCCTGCCTGGGTGATGCCTTCTCAGTTCGCTGGTGGAACGCATAGACGAGGGGCTTATGGTCCGTTTTCACAATGAACTCGCGGCCCTCGACTATGTATTTAAAGTATTTAATACCTGAGGAGATGGCGAGTAGTTCACGGTCATACGTCCTATAACGCCGCTCAGTGGGGTTCAGCTTCCTGAAGAAAAAACCCAGCGGTTGCCAGATGTTGTCGACGAGTTGCTCCAGGGCTGTGCCGATGGCTGAATCGGAGGCGTCGGTGGAGAGAGACAGGAGAGCTGATGGTGACAGGAAAGAGGCTCTGGTGGCCTCGGCCACGCTCTGTTTATATTTCTCCAGAGCTGCTTCCGAGTCTGAGGTCCAAGGCACTTTGCGCTTGTCCTTCTTTTTGGCCTGCTTCAGGTGCTCGTTCAGGGGAGCCTGGATGGCTGCGGCTTGGGGAATGCAGCGGCGACAGTAATTCACCATGCCGAGAAATCTCCGCAGGTCTTCGATGGTTTCTGGCTTGGGGTAGGTCAAGATTGCATCTACCTTGTTCGCTGGTGGACGGTAGCCGTACTTTCTGATGGTGTACCCCAGATACTGGACCTCCTCCTGAGCGAATTGGCACTTGCTGGGGTTGATAGTCAAGTGGTTGTGGAGGAGCAGCTTGAGGATAGCTTCCACATGGAGTTGGTGTTGCTCAGGAGTCCTGGAGTAGATGATGATGTCATCAATGTAACAGGCAGCAAAGTTGCGGTCTCGCAGTAGGTTGTCCATGTGCCTTTGGAACGTTTGTGCAGCGTTGCACAATCCAGGTGGCATGTTGCAAAACTTAAAAAGGCCGAAAGGGATAGTCACAGCAGTCTTGGGTATGTCCTCTTCAGCGACTGGGATTTGGTGGTAGGCACGCACCAGGTCGAGGGTAGTGAAAATACTGCTACCGTGACAGCGCTGGATCACATCCTCCGTGTGTGGAATCGGGTAGCGGTCAGGTGCCGTTCGTCGATTTAATTGTCTATAATCACCTGTTGCTCGCCATGCACCGTTCTTCTTGGCCACCATGTGTATTGGGCTTGCCCATCGGCTGCTGGACGGCCTGTTGACGCCGAACTGTAGGAGCAAGTCGAAATTCTCCTTAGCAGACTGGAGTTTCTCGCCTGCTAAACGACGGGGGCACTCGGCTACTGGTGGACTTGTCGTGGGGATGTAGTGTGCTACTGGGTTGCTGCGATTGATCATGGCGATCGGTGCAGGCTTGGTAAACTCAATGTATTTCTGTAGTAGTTGCTTGTAAAATAGAGACAACTGCAGGTCCTTGTCGACTGGGGAGACATTAAAGATCGATGTCTCGAGCAAGGTGCCGGCTACACTGAGGTTGGTGACTTGTCTACTAGGCGGCGGCCTTGGAGGTCAACGAGCAGGCCGTAGTAGGCCAGCAGGTCTGCACCGATGATGGCTGTCCTCACATCGGCGATGATGAAGGACCACTTCAGGGCACGGCGGAGACCGAGGTTGAGGGTGAGCACTCGCTGTCCGTACGTGTGAATGNGATGAAGGACCACTTCAGGGCACGGCGGAGACCGAGGTTGAGGGTGAGCACTCGCTGTCCGTACGTGTGAATGG